>NW_024081762.1:286883-516597 GCF_003009895.1 Hyaena hyaena | reverse complement strand
AGTCTGTGACTCCCTCTCTCTCTGACCCTCCCCTGCTTATGCTGTCTCTCTCTCTCTCTCTCCTAGAAATAAATAAAATATTAAAAAAAAAGAAAGAAAGAAAGTAATATGACTAAACTCTGTAAGTTGTAGAAATGAACCTTTTGTTTTTGTTTTTTTTTTTTTTTAAAATAACTTTTAGAGAGTATTCTGTTCTCAAGGTTAAAAATTCAAAAGGTACAAAAGATTAAGAGTAGAAAGGTCCCTTCCCACTTTGGCCTGCAGCTACTTGGTCCCACCTCCCTGGGATTACTCGATTGTTGTGTGGACTTCTCTGTGTGTTTTATGCACGCATACGCAAATATGAATATATTTTTGTTTTCCATTTTATTTTCTGTGTGTTTGTGTGTGTGTGTGTGTGTGTGTTTGGTTTAGTTTGTAATTGTGTGTGTGTGTGTGTGTGTGGTTTAGTTTGTAATCTGTGTGTGTGTGTGTGTGTGTGTGTGTGTGTGTGTGTGTGTGTGTTTGGTTTAGTTTTAGTTTGTAACCTACACACCCAGCACAGGGCTCTAGCTCATGACCTGGAGATTGAGAGACATATGCTCTTCTGACTGGGCTGTACAGGCGCTCCTGTTTTCCCAGTTCCTAAAAATGCGGTAGCACATTACATAAACTTCTGTCTCTTTTAGTTTTTAAAGGCACATAACACTCTACTTTCAGATTTGCTCTACTTAACCAAGCTGAAGTCCTCTACCTTTTTGAAGTCTTTCATTAATCATAGTTATATATCTGATATTTCAGTATTCTGTGGAAGTATTACTATTGATAGTCACTAAAATATATTAACAAATGAAAATGACTTCAGAAATTCCTGAGTTTGAATTAGGATGTTTTCTTTTTATCAGGTGGAAAAATCTCAGCAATGAAATTTTGTCCTGAAAATGCCACATAGTAGGAAGTATTAAGTATAAATAGAAAGGTATTTAAAGTAGAATAAAAAAAAATTCAGTAGATCTAAAACTTCCAAAGTTGGCAAAATAACAGGTATGAGACTTGGCTCTTGGGTTAACATGTATCTACCAGGAGATCAGATTTTTTCCAGAAAGCAAGAAGTTCCTCTTACTTTGAGGGCCCTAGTTTTAGCAAGTATATAGGTATAAATACATGAGACTACTTCAGGAGTTTTCAAAGCATTTTTATCTGAAGGCCTTAAGTAAGCAGAACGCCATTCTTTTGGGAATGCTTCTTCTGTATCTTCCTTTGGGCTTTTGACTTAAAAATCATGTTGATAGTTTACAGGTATTGTGAGCTTCTCATCTCTGAAGGGGTAATATCCTAATTTCATTACCCCACATTCAATTTAAATATACCTTATTCAGAATACAATATTGTTGGCATTTAGATTCTTGCTTTCATCTATCTTCCTTACCTCCCTTACATTTAAACCTAAGAATAAGGTTTTTTTTGTTTTTGTTTTTTTGCTTTTTAATGTTCATTTATTTTTGAGAGCAAGCGAGACATTGTGAGTAGGGGTGGGGCAGAAAGAGACGGAGACACAGAATCTGAAGCAGCACAAAGCCTGACTCGGGGCTCGAACTCACAGACCATGAGACCATAACCTGAGCCGAGGTTGGACGCTTAATGGGCTGAGCCACCCAGGCGCCCCACCTAAGAATAACTTCTGACTTTAGTAATGTGTTGTCAGCCTCACTCAGGAATGTGTACTTGAAAGAGATAATATTCTGTCTTTGGAACGTTGGTTTCAGGAATTCTCTTAAGTGGAGAACTTCAGAAGTCTGCTATGTTGATAAAATTTAAAAAAATCATACTAGCTTATTTCTATTTTTTTCCTGAACTCTCTTTTTAATTTAAAATTTTTAGTTGTGGTAAAATACACATAACCTAACATTTACCATCTTAACCATTGTTAAGTATACAGTTGAGTAGTCGTGCATTCGTAATATTGTGCCAGTCTCCAAAATTCCTTTTCTTTTGCAAAACTGAAACTCCGTATCCATTAAAGAATAACTGCACATTTCCCTAACTCGTGACAACCACCAGTCTCTAGGTTGTCAAAGGAAGAAATGGAATCATACAACAGTATTTGTTCTTTTCTGTCTCTGGCTTATTTCTGATATCTGATCTGCTCTAAGATAGTAATTAGGAACACAAATAAAGATCTTTGTACAGACAACATCACTAATCGTCACGGAAAGGCAAGTTAAAACCACACAATGTTCATAAATGGTCATCTGTACTATAGCATGTATCAGAAATCCCTTCCTTTTAAAAGCTGAGTAATAGCCCATGGTATGTATATGTCACACTTTGTTTATCCGTTCATCTGCTCGCGGACATCAGCTTCGGCCTTGCAGGCTGTTTGTGAGGAATGCTGTGATGAACTGCTGTTACACAAATATCTCTTTGAGACCCTGCTTTCCATTCTTCAGAGTGTCTTAGGAGTGAGATTTCTGGATTTTTACGGTCATCTTAGCCTTTTAGAGCAATGTAAAGTACCTATTCATAGAAAGATTGGAAAGTACAGGAGAATATGAGCAAGAAATTTAAAATCACCCATTAATCTGTGCTCAGAGAGAACAGTGGTCAGTATTCTGGAACCTGCAGTATTTTGTGAATCTTTTCTAATCTAGTGGCAGCGAATCATTTTATACACAGTTGACCCTTGAACAACACAGGTTTGAACCGCGTGAGTGCACCTGTACACAAAAGTTTTTTCAGTAAATATATATCCAGTACTGGAAATGTATTTTCCTTCTGATTTTTAGTCACCTTTTCTTTTCTGTAGTTTGCTTTAAGAATTTAGCATGTAGGGGGCTCAGTTGTATTTGACTCTTTGATTTTGGCTCAGGTCATGATCTCGTGGTTTGTGAGATAAAGCCCCCTCTGGGCTCTGGGCTGACAGTGTGGAGCCTGCTTGGGATTCTCTCTCTCCTGCTCTCCCCCACATGTGAACTCACGTATCCTCGCTCTCTCTGAAAATAAACATTAAAAAAATAATTTAGGATATAGTATGTAAACATATAAAATATGTGTCAATTGACAGTTTGTGTTATTGGTAAGGCTTCCAGTCAGCAGTAGGTTATTAGCAGTTATGTTTTGGGGGGAGTTAGACGTGGATTTCAACTGCACGAGGAGTCGGCAGCCTTAACCCCCACATTGTTTAAGGGCGAACTGTACTTCATTTTACATAGCTACTATAAAACATAAGGATTTTCCTTTAATTATTAAAAAGAAAATACAGGGGCGCCTGGGTGTCTCAGTCAGTTAAGCGTCTGACTTAGGCTCAGGTCATGGTCTCACAGTTTGTGGGTTTGAGCCCCGCGTCGGGCTTTGTGCTGACAGCTCAGAGCCTAGGGCCTGCTGTGGACTCTGTCTCCCTCTCTCTGCCCCTCCCCCACTTGTGCTCTGCCTCTCTCTGTCTCTCTGTCTCTCAAAAATAAATTAAAAAAAAAACAAACAAACCTGTGTAAACATATTAATAGCTGTATAATATTCCATCTGAGGGGTATGTCTTATTTCATTACTTCCCTGTTGGATATTTGTTTCCAGTGTTTGTGCTGTTGCAAAATTACACTCTGCAAACATCCCTGTACACAAAGTTCCCACCCTCCAACTTATGAGGAATAATTAGCATATAATTGTATGTATTTAAAGTGTACAGTGTGATGGTTTGATACACATATACAGTGTGGAATAAATTACCAAGATCAGGATAATTAACATATTCATTATCTAACATAGTTCACTCTTTTCTTCCTCCCTCCCTCCCTCTCTCCCTCCCCATGAGAATGCTTAAGATCTACTCTAACTATAGTCACCATGCTATACATTAATTAGATCCTCAGAAACTTACTTTTTATAACAAAGTTTATATCCTTTGACCTGTATCTCTCCATTTCCCTCTTATCCCAGCCCCTGGCAACCACCATTCATTCTCTGTTTCTATGAAATCAGCTTTTTTAAAATTTAATTTTTTTATTTAAGAAGTCACATAGAAGTGATACTGCTGGGAGCCGCACCGGCCTCTCTAGATGGCAGTCACAGCAAGGAAATGGCATTGTTTGCACAGCTTCTGCCATGAGAAATGAAGACTAGTATCTCCTTCTACTACTACTGACTCATGTTGGAAATAAGCCTGCTGGTATTGACTAGGCCTCCCAATATTCCATATCAGACCCATATTCTGAATACAGATACCTCATAAGGAAAAGCATATTCCTGTCTTTATAAAAGAGACTTTAGATGAAAGCTCTATGGGTGATTGTCAAAAGGCTCTTCCTATGGGCCTTGCAGATCCAAGACTTAGATAATAAAGGGGGTTAAGAACACAAGAGTTACTATTGAGCCTGGTCCCATATCAGAAGAGCCTTATTTATAGTTTATGTACTGATAAGTACAGAACATAACTTGCTAATTGGTGATGTATGGCAGTCCCTTCCTCAAGGCCTACATTCCACAAACACCCTCCCTTACACTGGCACCTGGGATGAGGATAGATAAGAGTAGCTAAAACATAAACCCAGGTGCAAAGACGGACACATTTAGGGCCCCCATGTTTGTTTCCACATATAAACCATTTCATAAACATTCATCCTCTTGAGAGCCAGACAGAATGACTCCTAGCTTATCTATATACAACTTAACCTATATATTATCCTGTTTTTCACTAAGAGCATCCTGTTAATCCTTGGTTGTAAATTCACTATGACTGAGATAATTCTGCAAAATATCAAAAACTTGTTATCGCAAAAGGCCTCCCATTGTAGAAATTCCTTTCTCTGACTTCATGTTGTTGCTGAACCTTTAAATAAAGACACAAAAAACCGACAGGACAGAGATGCCTGTCTGGTGATCAGAAAGAATCTCGGGGCTCTCTCATTCTCTTTCGCTGACACCGTCCATCCTTCAGGGACCCCTGGACCTGTCGGAGCCAGCACGGCCTCCGACATGATACCATACAGTATTTGTCTTTCTCGGTTTGGTGTATTTTATTTAGCATGCCTTCCAGGTCCATCTATGTTGTCTCAAATGGCAGGATTTCCTTCTTTTTTATGGCTGAATAATACTCCATTGTGTATATAGAAGCCACTTTTATTTATCCATTCTTCCATTGAAGGACATTTGGGTTGTTTTCATATCTTGGCTATTGTGGATATTGCTGCAGGGATCATGGGGGTGCAGACACCTCTTTGAGGTCCGTATTTAATTTCCTTTGGAGATATACGTGGACTGGGATTCCCAGATCATGCGGTAGGTTTTTTGTTTTTTTTTTTTAAAATAAAGTCTACTCCCAGCATGGGGCTCGATCTCACAACCCTGAGATCAAGAACTGCATGCTCTACCAATGGAGCCAGCCAGATACCCCTACAGGAGTTGAAGTTGTAATATTTTGAGGAACTGCCATCTCGTTTTCTGTAATTGTTATACTAGTTTACATTCCTACCCACAGGGCTCCCTTTTCTCCACATCCTCAGCACCATTTGTTGTCTCTGGTCTTTTTCATTTAAAAAAATTTTTTTTTAAATATTTTATTTATTTCTGGGAGAGAGAGAGACAGCATGAGCGGGGGGTGGTCAGAGAGGGAGGGAGACACAGAATCTGAAGCAGGCTCCAGGCTCTGAGCTAGCCGTCAATGCAGAGCCCAACGCAGGGCCGGAACCCACGAACCGTGAGATCATGACCTGAGCCGAAGTCGGACGCTTAACCGACTGAGCCACCCAGGCGCCCCTCTGGTCTTTTTCATACTAGCCATTCTGACAGGTGTGCAGTGATACAAAGTGATATATCCTTGTGGTGTTAAATTGCATTTCCCTAATGATTAGTGACATTGATCTGTACACAGGTCTTTGTGTTTCTGATTACCATCTTAGATCAGATACCAAGTTCTTGGGTCACAGAGAATGGATATTTAAGGCTCTTAGCTGTTGCTGCCTCACTTTTAGAAAGGTGAGGGCAGTTTATATTTTTTAAAATGAAACATTTATAATTTTTACATCTCTGCTAATTTGTAAGAGGAAACTGATGTATCTTTTAAGGGATGATGAAATTTTTCTATATTTATTAGACATTTATGAAAAATAAAATGTGTGACGGATGATTTCCACTTATCTGGGATAAACTAAACATGAAAAGACAAACAGAATGCCTTAGAAAAGGAAGTTTTGAAATATGTGTCCTTTTGGCATTATTTGGCTTACTTGAACTTGTTTCAGGCCCTGACACATTTTATTGTGGTGCTGTTGTGGCTACTGTACCTCCCCATACAGAGCGTTCTCACTGAGATTGGACTTCTTACAGTGTTGTTAAAAGTCATACTTTTCGCTTCATTTTGCTGTAGGTACAAACTCGTAGTGCTGATGAACCAATGACAACATTTGTTGTCTGCAATGAATGTGGAAATCGATGGAAGGTATGGCACTTTCTTACGTTCGTATTTTACCCATTTGTAATAGATTTCTTCACATCGTTTTATTAGACTACCTAGTTATCTAGATGTGTAAGTGAATGCTCGTGCTGTCCAGTATTACGCAAGTCCATGACGGACTGTCTGTAAAGGAATATACTCTACTCTTAGAAATGAAGAATATTCATGTTCCTCCCTTCATATTGTTTTGGTGCAGGAATAACAGGATTGGATCTTTAATGTGTAGTTACTGTGTCATAGTCCAGAATCTACTATATTCATTCGTTGCTTCCACATTTGCACTTCCAGAAAGTCTGTACACGTGTGTTACCTGTCCTTGTGGGTTTTGATCTGGAAAGATTATCTTGTTGAAATCCAGCCCAATGGTGTTAGTGTTTATTTTAGGAATTAACAGATGAGCACTGCCCTGGTTTCATTAGGCTTTTCACTGAGCTTTCTCACTGGAACCGCTCTTCTCTTGAATTAGCCCCACACGGGCATGTTAGTTACTTGAGGGATCCCTTCTTTTTTAAAAAAAAATTTTTTTTTAACATTTATTTATCATTGACAGAGAGAGGCAGAGCATGATCATGGGAGGGGCAGAGAGAGAGGGGGAGACACAGAATCTAAAGCAGGCCCCAGGCTCTGAGCTTTCAGCATGGAGCCCGACGTGGGGCTCGAACTCATGAACTGTGAGATCATGACCTGAGCCGAAGTTGGATGCTCAACTGACTGAGCCGCCCAGGCGCCCCCAGGGATCCCTTGAGTGATTTTTGTGAGCCACAAAAATCTAACTTAAACTTGGGAGAAGATTTACACATCACTTCTGAGACCATTTTTATCATTCACAGAGAGAAGGACGTTGGGTGTGGGTGGTTGGAGAGCTCCCCTGGTAGGGGTGTAGGGTCTTAGAGCCAAGCAGGTTATGAATTGCGTTGTTGCTGATCTTTTCAGTGCATTGTAATTTTACATTATGTGAAGTGTAAAAAATGTCTACATCACGGGCTGTGGTGAGGAGTGCAGATAATATATTTAAACTGCCTGATAATTGTTGGTATTCCAGAAATGCTGGTTGTTTTTATTAGATTTTGAGAAACCTTGTGTGCTTCTTTTTTTTTTTTTTTAAGCTGTACTTAGCTTTAGGCCTTCTACTCTAATGCTTATTTTGAATGATTCACATAAGTTAACGCATTTTCTGAAATTCAGAGGTGCATTAAAACTAGATAATGGGGAAATATTCTCCACAAATATGGAGAATGGTACGGGACTTTGCCCCTAGACTTGATTTTAGGGGTTGAGACCAGTGCCCATTTTATTATATACAAAGATTTAGCTACTGGTAGTGAGAGTCATCATGATTTGAAACCTTCTGTCTTCTGAGTTGGTAGAAGTTTTCTACATGGTTGAAGAGAGGGACGTTCATTAATTATTTTTAGTCCTGTTGAGCAAGACTGGTTTTTCCAGATAGCGCTTCAGTTTGCGTTGTATAATGGATGATGATTATTACGATTATTATTAGGCATATTGCAGTTTGTTTTGAATATAGTTTGTGCAGCATAGTTCTGACAGTAGTACCTGTTAGAGTTTAGGAAAGTTCAATTTAATGTAGAAAGACAATGCATAGGGTGGCTTAAGTTTTAAGTTTGAAATTAATTTTTTTTTGGAATTGATTTTTTTAACCTAAAAACATTAAGAAGTGTACTGTCAAAAACAATTTTGTACTATTTCTTCAGTTATAGACTCCTACTGATTTTAAGTTGGAAAAGTCAAACACATAGGATAGGTGACTATTCATGTCTGAGAAATAGAGCGTCTTTTTAAAAAATGCCTCTTCAGCAGTGTATGGTGTGTACTGTGTTTAAATGGGGGCGGGGTACACTCCATTGTGTGTATTTAAACGTCTTATGAAATATTTCTCTCTTTTTTTTTCTTGACAGTTCTGTTGAGTTGGAAGAAACGGCAAAATGTCTGGACCATTAAAAAATGGATTTTGTAATTAGCTTTAAAACTAGGCCATCTAGTTTTCTTGCAAATCAGATTTTTAAAGTAACATACATCCCTTGGGTTAGTGTTGGTTTTTGACATAGCATTCCTTCCTTAAATGCCTTCTCTAGTTTCAGATCGTTAGGGAGACCACATAATAATTATATGGTATCTGTTTCAAAACTTTTTTTTTCAATTTTATAGTAAGTTGATATTAAACTTTTGGCAGTTTATTTTTACCTTTTTTTTTCTTTTCAAAGGAAAACGTACCTTAACTTTTTTACAGTCCAAAACATATACAGTAGAAATGTTACTCTTCTCAGTTAATACATAAATGGAAATTACATTTTCCCCCATATTGGCACGTAGCTGCAAGTAGTAAACGAGGAGAAGAGGTATTATAAGTTTGTCAAATGTGGTGTGTATTCAGATAATACTTGACCAGCTTATCTAAATTGTACATAATATTTGAACTAGCCTATGAGATTGAATTAATTATTATGTTCACAAGTCTGGGATGATTAGATATTATTTTGCATTTGTAACTAACCATGATAATCATTTCCTGTAATTTCTTGTACATGTTTTTGACTCGTTCTTCATAGATTTTACTTTTGGAAACATGACTTTGTTGGAATCAGTTTGGTTTTGTTGTTTACTTACCTGTTTGACTTTGTGGTGCATTTTGGTTTTGTGGAACACTGTTGTAGTTGAGTAGGTTTTCCGTAAATCCCAGCATAGGCGAAGAATGAAAGCTTCTGACCATTTTTCTCGTCTTCGGAAGACACACCTGCAAAGAAAATGTTACTGTTTTAGTGCAGTATAGTTACTGTCAACAGTTAATGACTTGATTTTGGTTTGGAAATCTCTACTGACCAAGGATTAGGTTTAAGGACTATATGAATCATTAAAGCTGTGGTCTTTCCATATGGAGGTTGATAGAAAACATTTTGGTCCCGAATCCAATTTGCTGGCTCTTTTTCTGTTACACAATGAATGAGGTTCTTAAACAAACTGATTATATGGGCCGTATTGCAGTTGGTTTTACAGTACAGACCTTCTAGTTAATTTTTTTTTAAGTGCGTACGATTTGTTTTGTTAGGAGTAAAAAAAAAATGATTTTTTCGATTCCCTAGGGTACACTTGTTCTAGCCCATCATAGAGGCCGCCTTTACAAAGCCCACATTTTTATCGTGCTCAGTCCGTATTCTATCAGACTCCTGTAGAAAGACTTCAGTACATGCTTTGCACTCCCCTTTGCTCCCTTTTCCCACTTTTTAAACGCAAATCAATTTGACGTAACACAGAAGACAGCGTTACAGGTCTGTGCCAGGGCCCCATGTACGAGCACTGACCCCCTGTCCCATCCTGCCTCTACTTTGTCAGTCCTCAGATTAACCTTTATCACTTGAAAAATAAAGCGCATTTTTGGAAGAATGAGTTTTGGAAGAATAAAACTAAAATAGTACCACTTTTAAATTAAGTGATCCATTTTTAAATTTGTAATCCAATAAAGTTTCTTGTTATTAAACACGCATCCCATCTTGTCATTTTATTTAGACATTGACACTTGCTCTACCTTTTGTTTCAAGATTTCTCTCCCGATCCCTAAGGGGTTCTTAAAGGCTGGTTTTAATTAAGTGACACCTGCCTGGTTTCAAGTAAAAACTGGGGTTAGTGCAGTGCAGAGCATGGTTTTCTCTTCTCTTCCCAGACCCCTGGGGCGGGAGGCGGGAGCATGAGCACCTGCCGCGTGTGCGCCGAGCGTGATCAGGGAGGCCGAGGCCAGTGAGAAACACCAGCCCGGTGTCGAGACCTGGGGAGGGGTTGCTCTCACAGGCAGGACTCGGTCATTTTATTTCCAGGACCCAGTAAGTGTGAAATGAATGCGCAGGAGATTTAAATTAGACCCGCGCAGTAGGAACTCACGAAGAACCGCCCTGAGTTCCGAAGTGCTTCTGTACAGCCAGACGTTGAAATCCGTTACCTTAAAAATGGAAAAACAAATTTAAAGTATTAAGCTATCGAAAGAAATAACAGGCTATACACAGCGATTGTCCTTAGAGTTCACAGTGTAATTCGGGTGTGTTCTTCTCAGAATACAAACTACAGGTAAAAGTGTTGGGCTTTAAAGAATTTTAATCAACAGTTAACTCTCCTCCCTCCTCGCCCCTCCTTCCCCCCCCCGCCCCCTGACACATTTAGCTGGAGAAAATTGGCCAGTTAAGAAGAGTTCTATCCCACTGGGAACTGTGATGTGAATGTTCACTGACATAAAAATCCACATATTGTTGTCAGTTTCAAAAACAGGAAAAGTACCCACATTGAGGATGCTGTTTCCCAGTGAACAGTCGGACTCTGTGCTGACAGCCCGGGGCCTGGAGCCTGCTTCAGAATCCGGGTCTCACTTTTTCCCGGCCCCGCGCCCTCTCTCAAAAATAAATAAATAAACATTTTAAAAGAAAACAACAGAGTTACTGATTGACAAGTTCCTAGGTAGTAATGGAAGAATTCTGTTGTAGAGAGGTTAGGTAAATTGAAGTCGGTCAAAAGGAATCTAAGAGCTGTGTGTTCCAGTGGCTGTCACGTAGTAAGATGCAGTGGGGGAGTTTTTATGAGAAACTTGTTCACTGCTGCATCTTTAACATCTAGAAGAATGCTTGTCACATAGTAGATGCTCATGAAACCATTTTTCCCAGTTATGTTTGTGTCTGTATTACATTTGTTCTTGATCATATAGGAGCTGAGGTGTAAAGTATGTTCCACATGATGAGGACTGTGGAAGCCAGTTAGATGACCACCAGTTGGCAGTGTTTTAGACTCCTTACTGACTGACTGACTTATTCATTTATTTATCCATTTATTGCGAGAGCACACGGGGGAGGGGCAGAGAGGGAGACTGAGGATCTGAAGCCGGCTCTGTGCTGACAGCTGTGAGCCTGACAGTGAACTCCAAGATCATGACCTGAGCTGAAGTCAGATGCTTAACCGACTGAGCCCCCAGGCGCCCCTAGGCTCCCAGCTTTAAAGGAAGAAATGTAATGAGTTAGAGTCTTGAGAGATCTCTTTGGTACCTTAAATTCTGCAAAGTGATGCAACAGTTTTATTATTAATGGAAACAAGTTTTTTTCCAATTGGCTTGTGTACTCTTATACTTGTTTACCCAACTGGTGGATGGAAAATGAAGGCACAGGTGACTACCTCAGATGACTTGCTCTGATTCCTCTCCCTGGGTGCTATAAAAAGACAGCTAATTATTATTATTTTTTCCCTCTTAATGGCCAGGACTGCAAAGATAGCGACATGTGATATGTGATCTGTCATATGGTCCAGCCAAATTAGCCCAAGTGTTTCCAAAATTGGAGGACTGAGCTACTTTGAAATAAAAAGGTTTTTTTTTTGTTTTTTTTTTTATCCTTAAATGTGGTTTACGGTATACCTCCAAATCATTCTTGTAACAATGCCATTTGCAAGTACAGGTGATGTAAAATAAAAAGCAGAAACCATAGAAGCCCTGGAGTAGAACGCCCCACCTACGCCTTTCATCTTTCTGGCGCTAGTTCCCAAATCTGTCGGAGCCATGAAGCCTTCTTACTTCTGTGGGACCCTGGGGGTCTCTCAGGGTGCCACTCCCCGCCATACTCCTTCCCCGAGGTCACGTCTGGAAGATGAGAGAAGCACTGTTTCTACTGGAAGCTGCATCTGGGGCTTTGCTGTCCCATTTTGCCTACAATATGCAGAATGTGTGATGAAGCCGAGGGAAGTTCAGATGAGGAGACGGCGTGGGTAACACTGCGTGTCTGAATCCGATCCTGCTAGAACTGCCCTGCACTTCTGCTTGGGAAAGCCATTCAGTTCCCTTTGTGCTTTAGCTACTTTGATACACATTTCTTTTTTTTTTTTTTTAATGTTTTATTTCTAGAAGAGAGAGAGAGACAGCGTGAGCAGGGGAGGGTCAGAGAGAGAACAGAGCCCGACGTGGGGCCCGAACCCACGAACCGCGAGATCATGACCTAAGCGAAAGTCGGATGCTTAACCGACTAAGCCACCCAGGTGCCCCTGGATACATGTTTCTGTAATGAGCAACTGAAAAAAATTTTTTGAACGCCTGGGTGGCTCAGTCGGTTAAGTGTCTGACTCTTGATTTCAGCTCAGGTCATGATCTCATAGGTTCCTGAGTTTGAGCCCTGGATTGGGCTATGCACTGTCAGTGCAGAGCCTGCTTGGGATTCTCTACAGTGCTCTCTGTCTCCTGCTCTCTCTCAGAATAAATAAACTTAAGAAATTAAAAAAATTTTTTGAACCCTCAATTGTTTTGGATGAATATTTGAATTGAGTAAATGTATAATGGTCCTGAATAAAATTCTGATATCAGAATATCAAAAGCTTTGAGAGTACTCCTAAGATTCCCAGGTAATTGCAGAAGTAGGAACCATCTGGAATGGGCAGTTACCATCACAGGTCATTATCAGGGTCATGTATCTCAGGACTCTGTCATTGATCTGTCCCATATTGTTCCCCCTCTTAATGATTGCTATGCTGATCCTGTTTTAAAATTCATCAAAATATGCCCATGAGACCCAATGCTCATAAATCCTCTCCCCATTAAAAACTTTAAGAATTGAGATACAGTGGATACATGACGTATTAATTTTAGGCTTACTGTGTAATGATTTAATACATGTATTTTTTGCAAAATGATTGTCACAATAAGTCTAGTGAACATCCCTCACCACAGTTATGTTGTTTTCTTGTGCTGAGGCCTGTTAAGATCTTTCTTCATGACTTCCAAATATACAATGTAGCATTGTTAGTGGTAGTTACCATAGCATTAATTTTTAAAGCTTTTATTTAAGTAGATAATTATTTTTTAACTCAGTAGATATTTAAGTAGATAATTATTTTTTAACTCAGATTTCCTTTTCTTAGGCTGATCAAGTTGTAACTTCTAGTTTTCTTAATGTTTTGATTACTTATTTGCCTTTCCAGTGTATTCCACTGGGACAGTTGATTCAAGTGGGTAGTTTATAATGCACAACTTTATCCTCCCTGAGATTAAGTTGGCATTACTCAGGAAAAACCCCGTTTGGTGACTGCTGTACTTGAGGTAAACTGAAAATAGAAGTTTTTGCTTACAAACATGCCAGGAAAGAGTTTAGATGGTTTAGCTCCAAATTCAGTCGCTGGTGGGGGAAAAAAATGACTCATCTAATACAGTAGTAGTATTTTTATACATGAAGGCTGATTTTTAATAAATGTTTGCCACGTTACTGGCTACCTGATTTTAAGTGAGTTCTGAGGGCAGAGAGGATTGGTTCAAAGCTATTTGGGGTTTATTTTTAAGAGAGCATGCATGTGCGTGGGGGAGGGGCAGAGAGAAAGAGAGAATCCCAAACAGGCTCTGCATTGTCAGCACAGAGCCCAATGTGGGGCTCGAACTCAGGAACCATGAGATCATGACCTGAGACGAAATCCGGAGTTGGACACTTAGCCGACTAAACCACCCAGGTGCCCTGGTTCAAGGCTATTTTTTTTAATTTTCTTTTTTAATGTTTGTTTATTTTTGAGAGAGAGAGAACACGAGCGGGGGAGGGGCAGAGAGAGAGGGAGACACAGAATCTGAAGCAGGTTCCAGGCTCTGACCTGTCAGAGCCCCATGCGGGGCTTGAACTCAACCATGAAATCATGACCTGAGCCAAAGTCGGACGCTCAACCAACTGAGCCACCCAGGCACCCCAGGTAAGGCTATTTTTAACTACCACCTATGAAACTTGTTTTATTACCTTTGTCTTTTAAATCCAAATCATGAACTAGTGAAAATTATTTCCTTGACTCCATGGTTTTCTCTACTTTACGTCTCTGTGTTTGTGTGTACTTGCTCACCTGGGCTTTCTAGTCCTTTCCTAGGAAATTGGCATTGCATAATGGTTAATAGCACAGGCTTTTGGGGGCACCTGGGTGGCTCAGTCAGTTAAGCATCCAACTTCGGCTCAGGTCATGATCTCACGGTTCATGGGTTCGAGCCCCCTGTCGGGCTCTGTGCTGACTGCTCAGAGCCTGGAGCCTGTTTCGGATTCTGTGTCTCCCTCTCTCTCTCCCCTCCCCTGCTCACGCTCTCTCTCTCTGTCTCTCTCTCTCTCTCTCAGAAATAAATAAAAAATTAAAAAACATTAAAAAAAAGCACAGGCTTTGGATCTCAGGTTCATATCCGACTACTGCTTACTAGCTATGAGACTTTGACCAAGGAACTTCACCTCTGTAGAGCAGAACAGCATCCTACCTTATGGAAGTGTGGTGAGGGCTAAACAATAATTGGTAAAGACCTTGAAAGAGTACCCAGGGGCGCCTAGGTGGCTCAGTTGGTTAAGCGTCTGACTTCGGCTCAGGTCATGATCACATGGTTTGTGAGTTTGAGCCCCGCATTGGGTTCCGTGCTGACAGCTCAGAGCCTGGAGCCTGTTTCAGATTCTGTGTCTCCCTCTCTCTCTGCCCCTCTACCACTCGTGCTCTGTCTCTCTCTGTCTCAAAAATAAAACCAAAAAAAAATTAAAAAAATAAAAAGCAGTACCCAGCTCAGTCATGGGGGGAGGATTTTTTTCCTTTTTTTTTAGGCCATTATTAGCATAAATAGGCACACATACATATCCTACAAATTGTTTTTTGTTTCATTTAAAAGTTGACCTTAGAACACTTCCTGTTGGTACATGTGGATGCCTGGATTTTGTTTTCACCACAGAGCTGTCTGTGGGCACATACAGCATTTCCTTTACAGACTAAGACTCTTCCCTTGTGGGTAGCTTTTGATATTTTGTAGGATAGATTTTTTTTTTTTTAAGGGCAAAAGAGTATGAGTGGGGGAGGGGGAAGAGAGAGAGAGGGAGAGAGAACCCCAAGCAGGCTCCGTGCTCAGGAGCCCGATGACGGCTCGATCCCACAATCCTGGGATCGTGACCTGAGTTGGTATCAAGAGTCAGATGCTCAACCAACTGAGCTACCCAGGCGCCTCTTTAGGATAGATTCTTAAAAGTCAAACTGCCCAGCTAACGGATATGCACCTTCAGAATGATAGATATTGCCAGATGGCTTTCCAGAAAGTCAAACTAGTTTACCTACCTGTCAATAGGATAGAAAGGCCCCTTTCCTGACACCTTTGCTAATACTGGATAATTGCAAACCCTTGGTTTTGGCAAGTCCAGGGGGAAATAGTAACCACTTTTCTCTCGTTTTAATTTGAATTCGAATGACTATCTTTTTGTATATATTATGCTCATCTTTTTTAAATTAAAAAAATTTTTAATGTTTATTTATTATTGAGAGAGAAAGAGACAAAGTGTGAGTGAGGGAGAGGCAGAGAGAGAGGGAGATACTGAATCCAAAGCAGGCTCCAGGCTCTGAGCTGTCAGTACAGACCCAATGTGGGGATTGAACTCACCAACCATGAGATCATGACCTGAGCTGAAGTTGGTTGCTTAACCAACTGAGCTAGCCAGGTGCCTCCAGCTCATCTTTTTGTTTTTATGTTTATTTATTTATTTTGAGAGAGAGAGGGAGAGAGAGACTCCCAAGCAGGCTCTGTGCTGTCACTGCAGAGCCGGACGCAGGCCCAATCCCATGAACTGCGAGATCATGACCTGAGCTGAAATCAAGAGTTGGATGCTCACCCGACTGAGCCACCCAGGTGCCCCTCTGCTCATCTTTATAGCCCATTGATTTCTTCTGTTAATTCTAATGTATTCTGTCTTTCCTTTTTCGTCTATAGAGTTGTCTTACTCATCTGTAGGTACTGCTAATGCACTCTGCATAGTGCTCTTTAGTGTGTTTTCTAAACTTTTTGTGTTGTCTTTATGGCACAAAATTTAAGTTTTTTTCATCAAATCCAATCTATTAGTATTTTATGGTTTCTGGGTTTTATGTTTTGCTTAGGAAGACCTTTCCCTGGGCATCTTGGTGGCTCAGTCAGTTAAGCATCTGACTCTTGATATCGGCTCTGGTCATGATCTCATTGGTTTGTGGGTTTGAGCCCTGCATTGGGCGTTGTGCTGGCAGTGCGGAGCCTGGTTGGGATTCTCTCTCTCTCTCTCTCTCTCTCTCAAAATAAGTGATTAAACCTGAAAAAAAAAAAAAGACCTTTCCCATCTGAAGTTATAAAAATATTGTCTACATTTTTTTCTAATATTCTTATAATGTTCTTATTTTAAAAAGCTTTTCGATCTTTAAGCTCTTTTGGAATTTATATTTGTTTATATACCCATTTTTTTCCACATGAAGCACCATCCACCCCAACAAAAAAAACTTCAAAGTTTACTTAGGAATTTTCAAAAACCTTGGAATTGCATTGACTTTGTAGGATACATTTGGGGTGGCCTCTGGATTCTTTCCTACACACAGATGTCACTACCGATTGAGTCCCTGGATTAGTTGGTAGTGGTAGTGAGTTCTGTAGCCACATGGGCCGTGATGAACTCTCTCTGAGATGTGACACATTGAGAAACACATTTGGAATGGAATTTTTGTTTTTTCACTACAGAAATTCCATTTTCATGCTGTAGCTCTCCAGTTCTACAAACAGTTATTGAATACTGTTCTTAACTAGATTATACTATAATGAGGGATAAGGTCTATTTCCAATGCCTCTGGAGCTTACTGTCTCAGGGGAGAGACAGATAGATATGTGAACATGATTTGTAAACTCAGGTAAGTATGTGTATAGGAAAACCCTGGAATCCTCAAGAATGGCGCCCAACACAATGGAAGTATGGACGTGGAGGTCAGGTAAGGCTTCTTGGAGGCAGTAACGTGTGGGTAAATCTTAAGGAATGACTGGAGCTAGCTGACTGAAGGGTGGCATTGTAGAGAGGGGAATGATTAACAAAGTCTGAACAGATGAGCAGTTATGAAAGTAAGAAGCGCCTTGTCTATAAGTATATATTCTAGAATCTAAACCGTGTGTGGGCTTGGCTAGGGGGCCATATCCTGAGTATAGAGGTCCTTGCTTGTACACCAGACTAAGAATTTGGTATTTGTCCTATGGGCAGTTGGGAGCTACTAAACATTCTAAGGGACAGAGGGAGGGTGTTGGGCGGATTTGCATGTGAGAAAGATTGCCTTGAGGCATTTTGAAAGGTGGATTTGTTTTATTTTATTTTATTTTATTTTATTTATTTCTAGGAGAGAGAGAGACAGCGTGAGCAGGGGAGGGTCAGAGAGAGAGGGAGTCACAGACTGAAACAGGCTCCAGGCTCTGAGCTGGCAGGCAGCACAGAGCCCGACGCGGGGCTCGAACCCACGAACCGCGAGATCATGACCTGAGCGAGAAAGTCGGAGGCTTAACTGACTAGGCCACCCAGGCGCCCCTGAAAGGTGGATTTGAAAGGCTGAGAGATCAGGGCAGGGAGATCAGCCAGGAGGCTCTTGGCAATGACAGTGGCAGGTGTGAGATGATGGGGGTGGGAAGGAGGAAGGAGAAGAAAGCCATGAGAAATATTTGGAAGGAAAGACCAGCAGGGCTCGGTGGTTTTGTTTGCGAGGAGACAGCAGGGAGAAGTCAGCACCTGGATGAGAGCTTAGGGGACTGGCCGGGTGGCTGGGGTGGGGCTTGGAGGCAGGGGGGCGCTACGTCAGAATTTAGATGAGTTTCGCTCCTCTGTGGGATTCGCAAGGGGAGATGTCCCCAGGCAGCTGATTGGGATGCACGGAGGAGGTCTACCAGGTCCTGATTTGGGAGCTGTGAGCCCGTGGGCAGTAATTTAAACAATGGGGAGGGGATCGAAGAACCAAGGGCGTCAGGGGCGCCTGGGGGGCTCGGCCGGTTAGGTGTCCGACGACCGCTCAGGTCATGATCTCACGGTTTGAGTAATAATGGCAAGAACTCACGCGTAGTAAATGTAAATTTATAGTAAATCATATAAATCTTTATATGGATTCGTTTTTTTTAAGATTTTATTTTTAGAGTTTCTTTATTTTGAGAAAGAGAGCACAAACGGGGTAGGGGCAGGGAGGGAATCCCAACCAGGCTCCGCACTGTTAACGCAGAGCCTGATGCAGGGCTCGATCTCACGAACTGTGAGATCAGGACCTGAGCCAAAATCAAGAGTCGGACGCTTAACCAACTGAGCCACCGGGTGCCCCCTTTAAGATTTTGTTTTTAAATCGTCTCTACATCCAACGTGAGGCTCCACGTCAACCCTGAGATGGAGAGTCGCCTGCTCTACCGAGCGAGCCAGCCGTCGACTGGTTAGGATTTGCACGGCAGTGCCAGGGGAAGAGGCCCTCATCGTCCCTGCTTTCTTTTTTTTTAATAGTTTATTTATTTTTGAGACGGAGAGAGACAGAGCATGAATGAGGGAGGGGCAGAGAGAAAGGGAGACACAGAATCCGAAGCAGGCTCCAGGCTCTGAGCTGTCAGCACAGAGCCCGACGCGGGGCTCGAACCCACAATCCGTGGGCTCATGACCTGAGCTGAAGTCGTAGTTAACCGACTGAGCCACCCAGGCGCCCCATCATCGTCCCTGTTTTCATAGCCGAGGCCCCAGGCCCCAGGCCCAGGAGGGTTGTGCCCCCCCCCGGGTCAGGGAGCCCCCCCCCAACACTGTGTCAGGCCTGGCAGGTGGGGGCCCTGCAGGCGTTCACGGAGCGGGCGTGGAGGTGCCGAGACCGACACAGCAGGAGTGCGAAGTGTGATGAGGAAGGAGGGTCAGCGGGTCTGGGGAGCCCGGGACGCACGCGGTCCGGGAGGGCGAGGGTGACGATGGCCGGAGCCCCGGGCGGGGGGGGGGGGGTGCCGAGTGCGGGGCCGGCCGTCCCTGCTGCCGCGTCCCGGGGCTCGCTCTCCGTCCGTCCTTGCGAGGACTTACCGCCGGCTGTTTCCACGCTCGAGCTCCTCGGCCAGCCGGACTCAGATGCGTTGAAAATTCCCAAATCCTCCACGTAAAATCCCAGCACCCGGGACCCCATCCGACTGGGGTCTTTGCATCTTCCGTCACTTCATGTCCGCAGGTCCGCGACAGGGCGCTTTTGGGTTGTTCCGTTACAAATACCTTCCCTAAACCTCTGCCCCGCCACACTCACACACACACTCACACAAACACACACACACACACTCACTCTCACACACCCCTGTGTGTTGTAGCTTTGGCGTCCCCTCTGCCCGAATCTTCTGTCGCCCCGCAGGCCTTCTCTAGCCCAAGTTCCTCCCTGTCTCCACAGTGTGAGGTAGTGGCCGAGGACCCGGGTCATCCTCAGTGTGTAGAGGAGAGAGAGGGCTCATCTTCACTCACAGTCGGATCCCCTGTCTAGTGAGAACATGAGACCGTCGACTGCGGAATCAAAACCACATGTAAGGGGTTGATCCCTTGAAAAGGAGGAAAGAGGGGCGTCTGGGTGGCCCAGTCGGTTGACTGTCCAACTCTTGATTTCGGTTCGGGTCACGATCTCATAGTCGGGAGATCAAGCCCCGGGTCGGGCTCTGTGCCCACAGCAAGCAACTTGCTTGGGAGTCCCTCTCTGCCCCTCCCCTGCTCACTTTCTCAGAATAAATTTAGAAACAAGGAGGAAAGGGTACATCATTTCTCAGGACAAGACAGAGGGGAGATGCCCTTCCGGACATATTTGTAGGTTACACAGGAAGACGACAGGGTCAGGGACATGTACTCACAGGAAACTAAGAGGTAAGGTGGCCAAGGGCCTTAGTCTGGGGCTCGAAGAAAGTAATGAAGACGCTGTCAGGCCGAAGGGCCATGTGGATGACCACGAGGAAAGCCCTCCCCTGTGGGGTGAAGCCTGCTGTGGGCCCCTGGCACCTTACTTTCTTTCCTTTTCTTTTTTCTTTGCTCCTCTCCTCTTCTTCTATGTTTGTTTATTTTAGAGAGAGAGAGAAGTAGACAGAGAGGGAGGTAGAGAATCCCAAGCAGTCTCTGTGTTGTCAGCGAAAAGTCCAATTTGGGGCTTGAACTCATGAACTGCGAGATCATGACCTGAGCCGAGATCAAGAGTCAGATACTTAACCGACTGAGCCACCCCAGCGCTCCCTTGCACATTAATTTCCAACCTGCTACTCAAGCCATTCCAGATTTTGGAGGTCCTTCCCATTCACTGCAGCGAAGGGTTTTTCTCCAGGATGGTTCAAGTATACAAATCACTAGCTGTACCCGTAAGCTATTACCCCATTTGCCAACAATAAAAATAGAGTCCTAGTCCAGCCAAGAAACAGTACCTTGCACGTAACCAACTCTACTTACTTAATCTTACATTCTCAAATATTCACATGTGAAAAAAAAATGGAGATAAAACTCTTGTGCTTTATTTTTTTAGAGTGAAAATGCCCATATTTCTCTGAATAATAAAAAACGGAAATACGCTTATTTGAAAGTTTTGTTATGAACACGACTACGCTGTGGATTAAAAATTCATTCTTTAGGCTGGCAGATTCTGATAATAAAACAATGGTGACTTTTCAACAAAACTGTCTCAACACTGCTTTCCTTACCACACAGGAGACCGATCCGCTTACGAGCGCAGTACTTTACATTAACTAGTATAGATACACACGCACCTATATGTACCCGCATACACGTATTCTGAGCGTGGAATACCGTTTTATAAGTAGTGGTGACGCATCTTTATAAAACAGGGATTTGGGTCCAGTAATGGCGCTGAGAGGCAAAATAGAACAGCTTGATGGAAGGCAGGAGTAGCTAAGAAACACTTGAATGCCTTTTCTTTGGGAGGAGAGTCTTCAGATACTGGACTCATGCAAAACAAAAGCAGTCCTGTTTGCTCCTGTGGGCGTACACGCCCCAGGCAGTATAGTCTTCCAGTGTGTTCTTTGCCATTCGCGACATGCTAGTTACTGTAAATGTAAACATACTATCTTTATCTAAGACAGCCGACCCCATTGTTCTCCAAAAGGTGGCTGTGATTTACGTTGTGAATATACAGCCTCCCGGGGAAGGAAGCATCTGTTATTAAAATAGCCCGAGTATTACTCTAGCAGGAGATGCTACTATCTCTAAGTTCCCTGTACTAGACATAGTCCATGAGTTCTTTTATTATTTTATTAATAATAAATATATTTGAGAACATCCTAGGCTTCAGCTGATTTCTCAGATAAGGACTGAAGCAGATCTTTATAGAGGGCAGAGTTCATGAATCTGGGGTATGAGTCTCTGTGCATTAAGGTGTAGATCTGGAGTTGCGCATCATCAAATATGTGTTGAGAGGGTTCCACCATGTTCCTGTTGATGACCTCTCTTACTCGGGAGTCCAAGCTGACCTGTCAATCAAAACAAGTAAGAGGTGTATTACATACAGCTCTCTTTGGAAATCCCTACAAGTCTCCCGTGGCTTGTTTGGTTTTTTAAAAGTCCCACACCAAACAAGGTCATCCACGAATCTAAATTGCTGAGAGAGAAACTGAACACATAATGAACGGGGGGTGGGGTGGTGGTGGTTGTTCTCTCACTTCAGTGGCATCAGAAGCCCCCGGAAGGCTTGGTACGCAGCTTGCTGGGCTCCACCTGCAGAGTTTTGGACTCGGGTGGGTCTGGGGAAGGTGGACAATGTGAATTTCCCACAAGTAATGCTGGTGGGGATCGTGGTGCTTTAGGAAACCACAACATTGTTTTCCTTCTTTATTTATTAAAAAAGTTTTTAAAATCTATTTATTTTGAGAGAGTGAGCGAGCACAAGCTGTGGAGGGGAAGAGAGAAGAAGAGACAGAATCCCAAGGGGCTCAAACCCAGACACTGTGACATCATGACCTGAGCGGAGATCAAGAGTCAGATGCTTAACCAACCGCGCCACCCAGGTACCCCGTTTTCCTTCTTTAAAATGACTGTGCAATGTCCTTTGAAGAAAAATGACGGCATGCACAGACTTAGACCTTGCTAATTTCTTACTACCACGTGGGCTAAAACCTTGAGGTCCCAGGCTGTAACTGGCTAAGAATACAGTCACTGATTTCTGGGAATGAGGGTCAGGCCGGCTGGGGACTGGAAGCTAAACTAGAGCACCGTGGAAGGGTTCACAGCGCGGCTGTTAAATCCCAGCTATGTCACCGCCTAGCCGTGGGGACTTCGGCAAAGGAAACTGTGCCCTAGCAAACTCCTCCGTAAAGGGGATGATGGTGATGGTAGTTGGTGGGGATTTAACGAGAATTTTTATTTACAGCGCTTGGAATTCAGCAAGTCCCCAGGAGATGCTGGCTCTTCGTTCTCTGATGTTTCACGCATCCTAGGAAAGGCCGTCTCCTAGACCAGGGCAGGCTGCTGGGCTCACACCTTCCCCATGAACTGAACTCACACATCCTTCCCTTCTGGGTCAAGAACCTTTGTCGGCCCCTTGCCCCCGAGCTCATTCCCACAGCGGCCCTCAGCACTAGGCAATCCTCAGGTAGAAGCTTCTTGAGAGTCAGGGCCGGGTGCCCAGGGACACAGCTCCTGCCGAAGGAGGGGCCTGATACATGTCATTGGCTGAGGAAGAAATCGCCTGCTCTTGTTGGAGAAGTAAACGGATGTGGTGCAGAAACCACTGAGGACCATTTGGTTCACACGGAGCAGGGCACGCACGGAATGGCTACAGCTACCGCTCCGCACGAAGACGGGCTGGGGGGTGTCTGCTCGGGACAATGGAATGAAGGGAGGTAGCTTCACGAAGAGGCCATCCAGGGTGTGACGACGGTGCTCGGGGCCATGCCGGGGCTTTGCGTCCATCCTCCCTTGGAACCCTCCCAGACGAGCGGGAAACTGGTGATGCCTCCTGTGTACAGATGAGGAAACAGACGTCCAGAGAGGTGCCGAAATATACCAAAGGTTATAGAGCCATTAAATGAGAGAACCAGGGTTCAGACTCATGTGAATCCCACCCCAGAATCTAAGCTATTAAAAATATGTCATGCTTTTCTATTTCAAGTAATGGACACTTCCAGTTGGGAAGAAAGGGTCATCTTTGTATATCCTTTTTGCTTCACACATTTGATATTGAGTGTTTTGGTTATATGATGCTTTAAAAGTCAGCAATGGGGGCGCCTGGGTGGCTCAGTCGGTTAAGCATCCGACTTTGGCTCAGGTCATGATCTCACGGTTTGTGGGTTCAAGCCCCACATCGGGCTCTGTACTGACGGCTGGCTCAGAGTCTGGAGCCTGCTTCGGATTCTGTGTCTCCCTCTCTCTCTGACCCCCTCCTGCGCACACTGTCTTTCTCTCTTTCAGAAATAAATAAAAAACTTAAAAAAAAAAAGCGATGAAAATCGTAGCTCAGAAAAAATAAGGAAAAATCATGACAAAATAATATGTAGAAGCCATAAATTGAAGTATAAGAGTTCTCTTGCCTCTATTCATCCAAAATGGAAAGGACTTTCTGAACTCCACCTTCACACATCTATCACCGGAGTATGTCCAACTTAAACACACAGACGTAAGTAAGCGAAGTTGGCCCGGTGGTCTTTCTCCCGGGCACGATCCCAGCCCCTCTACCCAATTTCCACGAGCTGTGCCACCGTCCAGTCTGCCCGGACACGTGGGAATCGTCCAGAGGCTGGGACTCACCTCAAATCAAACCCCACCTCTCTGGTTTCCCTTAGGCTGACCCCAATCCGGCTCCTCGGGTCCCGTCTACACTAGTGAATAAGCCTGCCAACCCCCGCTGCCTCTCGTCTTCTCCTCCTACTCCATTCTGCGGCCATACTGGTCTCTCGAAGACCCCAATTCGATGACGTTGCCAGGCTAAACTCAAAGGGCTTCCTGAGATAACAGTCAGGAAACCCCAGCATGGCCCCCAAGCCCCTCGATGTTCTGGGACCACCCCCTTTTCTACACACTCTTCCTGCCTCCACCGTGTGCAGGCGCTCACGGTTTGGTGAACATGCCACACTCTGCAAGCCACACGACAGTCTTCCAGGTCACCCGATGGCCCGCTTCTGTCCTTGGCACACCTAGTCCACCCGTCGTGTTTCTGGTAGTTTCCGCCCCATGTCCTTAGTCCGTCCATGGTCTCTTCTAGGACCTCTGCCTCATTCCCTTCCCTCCTCCCCCATTGACAGTGCACTCCCCCAGCCCATGTCACACACCAGGGGCTCCACGTCTGTCTGCCCCCTTGACCGAAGCTTATTGACTTTATATTGTTAGAAGCACAGAGTGTGAAATAATGGGTGATTTCACAATCGGAGCTACAAGACACTAGGTTTTGAGATCAACTTGACCCCTCAGATTCTGCCTTTGAAGGAACAAAAAGCGGGCGATGGAAACTTGATTGATTTCACCCATCTGGTAGTTTCTCTGACACAGGAAAGGACGCCGTAGGGAAAACCTACGCAGCCTCCGTATCACATCAGCGATGCTATTTCACCTAAAATAAAAATAGCTGTAAAAAAGATTTTGCTCAGAAGAAAAGGATACTTTTGTTTAATGCTTACAGGGTAGAATAATTTTTAAACAGTATTTACAATAAAATGCATAGACTCCCCCTTCTGGAGAATCTGATGAAAGTCACGAATGCTATTTTTCCAGAAAAATGCACGAAGTCTTTCAGAGAGTGTAGCGGGGCACTCAAAGCCCGCCTGTGAGGCCACAGTCAAAGGCACCCGGACACTATGGGTGTTTTCTCCACCATCTCAGGTGACCCAACAGTGAGGGGGATCATTTGAGCCACGGCCCCCTGGGAGGAAAGCTTTGGTGGGTACCTACCTCTTTAGGAGAAAGAATAGAAATGTAGTCTTCATAGATGATCCTGGCCTTCTCTTCAATAATGGTCTTGTTAGCTTCTTTCTTCAGTTCCTCACACGCCATCCAGAAGAGCATATTTTCCTCACTGAACTCCGTTCGGAGGAATTCCCGGAAGGCGTTCCTCCCCGCCGGAGTGAGCACCACCTTGTCAAATGACTGTGCCCACGCGTTCACTTCTTCCAGAGTGGGGCTGGGGCTTCAGTGGGGACAGAAAGCAAGGGGCAGGATGGACCCATGTTACTGGTGATCCCTTTGAAATTCATCGCTAGAAACACAGCTTTCGCCCCATCTGAGAATGGAAGCGTGTGCCCAGGCCCTTTTGGGAAGAGAGCGCTGTTCTCATTTCCTGAAGCCTTTAGCAAACAGCCGTGACTACGGAACTGTTTTTGCTGGAGTGCACGGCTTTCAAATTGCTTAGCTGGAGGGCATGGCCACGGCCAAAGTGCTTGCAAACCAAGCGCTAGAATAACTGCTCAGAACACACGGGTTTGCACCTAGAGGAGTCCTGGCAAAGCTTTAAACTTGTAACAGTGAAGAAAAATTCTAGAAGCATCTGACCAGAACTCTCCAGTCCCCTGTGACAGGGCTAAGTCAGACCTCAGCACACCGCCTTCCAGAACAGCAACGGGACTGTGTCTCTTTAGTGGTTTTTAAAACTGGAAAGAGACGGGGCGCCTGGGTGGCTCAGTTGCTTGAGCGTCGGACTTCAGCTCAGGTCGTGATCTCAAGGTTTGTGGGTTCAAGCCCTGCATTGGGCTCTGTGCTGACAGCTTAGAGCCTGGAGCCTGCTTCTGATTCTGTGTCTCCCTCCCTCTCCACCCCTCCCCTGCTCATACTCTCTGTCTCTCTCTCAAAATAAGCATTAAGAAAAGATTTACATTGGAAAGAGAATTTTAAAGAGAGAAAAGAATATGCTCTATAACTGCAAGTTACAAAGGGTGACAAACACCCACTGTGAGTTCAGCATTCACCTTGAGAGTGAACAGCACCCTCAACAGCCACACCTGCCTTGGCGTCCTGCCCACACGCTGCTGGCCTGGCGCCCTCCTCCACGAGGGGACCTGCTATTCTTAATTTTGGACTCCCTGTTTTAGTTTATGTTTACTTATATTTTAAATATATTGAGATCAGTTAACAATGATCCTTCTTGGGGCGCCTGGGTGGCTCAGTCGGTTAAGCGTCCGACTTCGGCTCAGGTCATGGTCTCATGGTTCATGAGTTTAAGCCCCACATGGGGCTCTGGGCTGACAGCTCAGAGCCTGGAGCCTGCTTCAGATTCTGTGTCTCACTCTCTCTGACCCTCCCCTGCTCACACTGTCTCTCTCTCTCTCTCTCTCAGAAATAAATAAAACATTAAAAAAATTTTTTAAACTCATAAACTGTGTTAAGATTTTTTTTTAAGTTTTTATTTATTTCTTCAGTAATCTCCACATCCAATGTGGGGCTCAAATTCACGACCCTGAGATCAAGAGCCTCAAACCCTTCCAACTGAGCGTGCCAAGTGCCCCAAATTGTGGAAGATTTTAATATGCTTCCCAGACTTTGAAAAGTCTGGGTAAGGATAAATAAGATAAAGAATGCAGAAAAAAACCACTTCTGCCCCTCCACCACTCATGCTCTGTCTCAAAAATAAATGAAACACTTAAAAAAGTTTTTAAAAAATGTTTATTCTTTCTTTTTTTGAGAGACAGAGAGACAGAGAATGAACAGGGAAGAGGCAGAGAGAGAGAGAGAGAGGGAGACACAGAACCTGAAGTAGGCTCCAGGCTCTGTGCTGACAGCTCAGAGCCTGATGCAGGGCTCAAACTCACGAACCACAAGATCATGACCTGAGCCAGAGTCAGACGCTTAACCGACTGAGCCGCCCAGGCGACCCTCACCATGGTCTTTTTAAAAGTCTACCATGTGAAAATAGGATAATGTCATGTTTAGTCAAGAAGCATCGATTTATATTTGTGATTAGCAGGGATGCGGTTAATAATGGAACTAATTTTTCTGTCACATAATGAATTCTGCAGAGAGAAGATGTGGTGCCACATTATGATTTGTTATTAAATTGCAGTAAGAGAAACTGTGTTCCAATGCAAAAAAAATAAAAATAAGAAGGCTAGCATTTCTGTCAGTTTAGTAAGCTAAACAATGAGACGTTACCTTTCTTCACAGGTTGGAAGGTCTTCTCGTACGAGTTCATGGGAGGCCCTCCTGGGTCTCTGTTCTTCTTGGTTTCTAACAGTGAGACTGCATGAAACATGACATTTAAATGTCATTTGAGATCATTCTGTATCAAGGAATATTTTAAAGATATTATTTTTCAGTAATCTCTATACCCAGTGTGGGGCTCGAACCCACAACCCCAAGATTGAGTTGCATGCTCTATAGACTGAGCCAGTCAGATGTAGCAAAGAATATATTGAACATTTTTTTTAATGGTTTTTTTTTTGTTAATTTATTTCTAGGAGAGAGAGAGAGAGAGACAGCGTGAGCAGGGGAGGGTCAGAGAGAGAGGGAGACACAGACTGAAACAGGCTCCAGGCTCTGAGCTGGCAGTCAGCACAGAGCCCGACACGGGGCTCGAACCCACGAACCGCAAGATCATGACCTAAGCGAAAGTCGGACGCTTAACCGACTAAGCCACCCAGGCACCCCGAATATATTGAACATTTTAAAAAAATGTTTATTTATTTTTGAAAGAGAGAGACAGAGTGTGAGTGGGGGAGGGTCAGAGAGAGAGGGAGACACAGAATCTGAAGCAGGCTCCAGGCTCCCAGCTGTCAGCACAGAGCCCAACGTGGGGCTCGAACTCATGAACTGCAAGATCATGACCTGAGCTAAAGTCAGACACTTTAACTGACTGAGCCACCCAGGCTTCCCGAGGCTATTACTTTCTTAATAGCTTCACTGAACCATCACTGATACATCATGAAGTCACCTGCTTAAAGCGAACGATCCAGTGGTTTGCAGCATAATCAGGTTGTACAATGGTCACTACTAACTTCAGAATGTCTGGATCACTGTAAGAGGAAGCCCTCCTTACCCCCCATATCCCACACCCTCCAGCCCTAGACGTGTGCTCACCCACCTAGGTCCTGTCTCTGTGGATACACCTCTTCTGAACGATACAGCATGTGTTCTTTGGTGACTGCCTTCTCTCACCGGGCATGATGTCTGTGAGGCTCATTCAGGTCGTAGTCAGTATCAACACTTCAATCCTTTCTGCAGCTTAATAACGGCCCATTGAACGGGGACATAGGGCCATTTGTTATCCGTCAATCGATGACCACCTAGGTTAGTTGCACTTCTTGGCTGTTATAAATAATCCCACTGTGCACATTCTGTGCACGTCTGTTTTTATTTCTCTTGCGTAGATACTTACAAACGGAAAGGCTCTCATACGTTAACTCTATTTTTAACATTCTGAAGAGGTCCCAAACTGTCTCCCAAAGTAGCCGCACCATTTGACATTCCTACCGGCAATGTTGGGAGGTTTCCCCACATCCTTGCCAACACCTGTCTGTCCTTTTTATTCTTGCCAGTTCAGGGGGTATGAAGTGGTAGCTCACTGTGGCTTTGATTTGCATTTTGCTAGCGGCTAACGACACTTGAGTATTTTTTCATGTATTTATTAGCTATTTGTACATATTCTTTAGAGACCTATCTACTGAGATCTTTTGCCTGCTTTTAACTTGGTTTGTTTTTTAAGGGCGCCTGGGTGGCTCAGTCGGTTAAGCGTCTGACTTCCTCAGGTCATGATCTCCCGGTTCGTGAGTTTGAGCCCCACATTGGGCTCCCTGCTGTCAGCAGAGCCTGCTTTGGATCTTCTGTCCGCGTTTCTTTCTGCCCCTCCCCGACTGTTCTCTCTCTCTCTCTCAAGATAAACTTAAAAAAATAAATTGGTTTTTTATTTTTTAATTAAAAATTTTTTTAAATGTTTTATTTATTTCTGAGAGAGGAAGAGAGCCAGCATGAGCAGCAGAGGGTCAGAGAGAGAGGGAGATACAGAATCTGAATCAGGCTCCAGATTCTGTCAGCACAGAACCCGACACGGGGCTCGAACCCACAAACCGTGTGATCATGACCTGAGCTGAAGTTGGACGCCCAACCGACTGAGCCACCCAGGACCCCTATAATTTTTTTAAAAAATTTATTTCTGAGAGAGAGAGAGAGAGATTGAGAGAGAGAGAGAGACAGTGTGAGCAGGGGAGGGTCAGACAGAGAGGGAGACACAGAATCTGAAACAGGCTCCAGGCTCCGAGCTGTCAGCACAGAGCCCGATGCGGGGCTTGAACCCATGAACTGTGAGATCATGACTTGAGCTGAAGTCCAACGCTTAACCGACTGAGCCACCCAGGCGCCCCTAAATTGGTTTGTTTTTTTATTTTGGTATCATAAGAGTTCTTTTACATCTGAAGGCTATTCTTTTTTACACTAATTCTTTATTTTTCTAGGATTTGAATTCTTCTGTGTTTGCATTAGCTTCACAGTCATTCTGTTGGCATTTCCGGGTGTACTCTCTTATCTTCTGCAGATGGCGAGTCTTACCACTTCTCTTCGGATTCTTAGGCCTCTGGTTGTTTCCCCTTGTCCAACTGCATCATCACCTGATACCTAACATCCAATGTTAAACTGGGGGGAGAACAGACATCCTTGCTGTGTTCTTGCTTTTAAAGCAGGAAGGCTTTTAGTTCCTTATTAATTTCAAAATGGGGGCACTTGGCTGGCTCAGGAGTCTGTGACTCTTGATCTCGGGGCTATACATTCAAGCCCCACATTGATGTAGAGATTACTTCAAAATAAAATCTTGGGCGCCTGGGTGGCTCAGTACGTTAAACGTCCGACCTCAGCTCAGGTCATGATCTCACGGTTCATGAGTTCAAGTCCCCCATCGGGCTCTGTGCTGACAGCTGTAGCCTGGAGCCTGCTTCGGATTCTGTGTCTCCTTCTCTCTCTGCGCCTCCCCTGCTCGCATTCCGTGTGTCTGCCTCTTTCTCTCAAAAATAAATCAACATAAAAAAAAAATCTTTAAAAAAGTTTTTCAAAAAGATATTAAGTTTGCGTTATCTGGCTATTGCCACTGTACCATCTTTCCTATCCTTTTTATTATATGGCTTTCCTTTCCACTCTTTCTACCATTTTAGATAAGTAATTTGGCCTATTAACAGCACATTTGTTTTATGGATTTTCAGTAATGGAGGGTGGGGTGGGTGTGCAGCTCTGTTTTTCTTTGATGCGAAGTCAGGAGACATGCAGGAAGCCTCCACTTTGTGGCTTCCACGATGCCAGTTTCGGTAAATAATGGTTTCTGAAAACAAAAGCACACTTCCGAGGCATGTGGACGGCGTGCTCGCTGTGAGAGCATTAATACCGCTGGACTTCTTAGGCATCTTTTGTTAAGCAGAAAACATTAGTACACAGTGGGTATGAAAAATCGAAGAGGAAAAAAAGGATGAATTCGACACGAGATTTCTAAGAGGCCTGGAAGTTATACTGTGAGTTAAATAACACAGTCTTTATTTAAGCTTTGACATGTTTTCCCTGTCTCATTATTTTAGAAGTAGGAATATTTCTTCACGAAATAATGTGTTCTTTAAAAAGTGAAAGGTGTATTTTGTGCCAATTTTTATTTTTTATTTATTTATTTTTTAAATGTTTTATTTATTTATTTAGAGAGAGACAGCGTGAGCAGGGGAGGGTCAGAGAGAGAGGGAGACACAGAATCCGAAGCAGGCTCCAGGCTATGAGCTAGCCGTCAGCACAGAGCCTGATGCGGAGCTCGAACCCACTAACCGTGATATCACGACCTGAGCCGAAGTCAGTTGCTTAACCGACTGAGCCACCCAGGCGCCCCTTGCATCAATTTTTAAACCGGAGTTTATTGTTACTATCACGGTAGAACAAGAAGAAAATGTTGCTGGAAGCTAAAATAGCTGCTCACTATGTTTAAGAACTAGTCAGTGAAAGAAGTCCCATGGCTAGTTATGTTTTGGTAAATGTTTTGGTTCTAAAGAGGAAGAAATTCTTGAGTCTTCTAGAAAGAAAAAAAAAGTTTGTTTTTAGAAATCAAGCATCTGCATGACTTCGTTGATAAAACGAAATCCCATAAGGGCATGAAGCAGAATTTTGAGGAAGGTAACAACACAGGCTTATGAAACATACTGACATTTACTCTTCTTAAAAATCGATGCTACTGGGGCGCCAGCGAGGCTCAGTCGGTTAAGTATCGGACTTCGGCTCAGGTCATGATCTCACGGTGGTTCAGGGGTTTGAGCCCCATATCGGGCTCTGTGCTGACAGCTCAGAGCCTGGAGCTCCTTCAGATCCTGTGTCTCCTCTCTCTGCCCCTCCTCCGCTCACGCTCTGTCTCACTCTCTCAAAAATAAATAAATGTAAAAAAAATTTTTTTAAAAATTGATGCTACTATGTTTTATCAACACGGATGAATCACAAAGGCATGTTGAGGAAAAAAAAAATCAAGGAGATTAAATATTGAAACAGTTAACGTTTGCTGTGTACTTTCTTCTACCCCATTTCACCCGTGTCTACTCCAGAGAGAATTACTATCCTGAATTTGTTCTCACTCCATTCATAGCTACGCTACTCCATGTAGAAACATATAAATACAAAAACATATTTCGAATTTGTAAAGGTATTATGATACAACACGCATTGCTTTACAAATTTTTAAAAAGATTTTTTCTCCAGCACGTGAATTTATTTATTTGTACTCCAATTAAATAAATTTTATTTTATTTTAGTCTTTTAAAAATTTACTTTTTTTAAAAACTTACATCCAAGTTAGTTAGCATATAGCGCAACAATGATTTCAGGACTAGATTCCTTAACACCCGCCCCTCGCCCATTTAGACCATCTCCTCCCCAAAACCCCTCCAGTAACTCTCTGTTTGTTCTCCGTATTTAAGAGCCTCTGATGTTTTGTCCCCCTCCGTTTTTACATTATTTTTGCTTCCCTTCTCCTACGTTCATCTGTTTCATCTCTTGAAGTCCTCAGATGGGTGAAGTCACGTGATAGTTGTCTTTGACTAATTTCGCCTAGCAGTTCCTCTAGTTCCTCTAGTTCCTCTAGTTCCATCCAAGTACCTGCAAGTGGCAAGATTTCATCCTTTTTTGATTGCCAAGGAATCTTCCACTGTGTATATATATATACATACTACATCTTCTTTATCCATTCATCCATTGATGGACTTTTGGGCTCTTTCTATACTTTGGCTCTTGTCCATAGTGCTGCTGTAAACACTGGGCGGCATGAATGAATTTCATTTTGTTCATGAAATTCATGATTTTCTCCAGCACGTGAATTTAAATGCGGTGCGGTATTGCATTCTAACTACTCTTTATCCATTTTCCTGTTCACAAACCTCAGGGACATTTCCATTTTCTGTCAGTCAGATCCATGCTCCCGAGTCCTCTCATAAAGGTCTCCTTCTGCATGTGTACAAGAGGTTTTTTTTAGGGTAGAGTGTTGTATTTAGAAGACTATGTATTTTGGGGTGCCTGGGTGCCTTCTGTCTCTATGAATTTACCTGTTCTGGACATTTCTCATAAATGGAATCATACAGTATGTGGTCTTTGGTATCTGGCTCCTTTTACTTCGCATAATCTTTACAAAGTTTATCCACATTTCAGCAGTTTTAGTACTTCATTCCTTTTATGGTCAAATCATATTCCCCTGTATGGATACACCATGTTTTGTTTATCTATTCATTAGTTGGTGGACATTTAGGTTGCTTCTGGTTTGGGGCTAGTATTAATCACCCTGCTATACATATTCGTGTACAAGCCTTTGTGTGGAATATATTTCTCTTGTTAGGCACATTTTAATATTTTAATGTCACCAAGTTTACGAATCTTTTAAAAAAGTCAGTCTTCCCAGTGCCAAGATCAGAAAGATATTATCCTATGCAGCAAAGGCAGTCCTAAGAGGAAAGTACATTGCACTCCAGGCCTATTTCAAGAAATTAGAGAAAGTGCAAGTGCAAAATCTAACAACTCGCCTAAAGGAACTTGAGGCAGAGCAACAAGAGCGCCCCAAACCCAGTAGGAGAAGAGAAACAGTAAAAATCAGGACAGAAATAAACAACATAGAGACCAAAAAAATAATTGAACAGATCCATGAAACCAAGAGTTGGTTCTTTGAAAAAATAAACAAAATTGACAAACCTCTAGCCGGACTTATCTTTTTATTTTTTTTAATGTTTTATTTATTTCTAGGAGAGAGAAAGAGAGACAGCGTGAGCAGGGGAGGGTCAGAGAGAGAGGAAGTCACAGACTCCAGGCTCTGAGCTGGCAGTCAGCACAGAGCCCAACGCGGGGCTCGAACCCACGAACCGCGAGATCATGACCTAAGCGAAAGTCGGACGCTTAACCGACTAAGCCACCCAGGTGCCCCTAGCCAGACTTCTAAAAAAGAAAAGAGAGAGCACTCAGATAGACAAAATCATGAATGAAAATGGACTTATTACAACCAACCCCTCAGAAATACAAGCAATTATCAGGGAATACTATGAAAAATTATATGCCAACAAACTGGACAGAATTTGAAGATTCTAATTTGAATTTCTTCAAATTAGAAGAAATGGGCAAATTCCTAAACACACACTCACTACCAAAATTCACACGGGAAGAAATAGAAAATCTGAACAGACCCATAACTAGTGAAGAAATCAAATCAGTTATCAAAAATCTCCCAACAAATAAAAGCCCTGGACCTGATGGCTTCCCAGGGGAGTTCTAACAGACATTTAAAACGGAATTAATACCCATTCTTCTCAAGCTATTCCAAAAAACAGAAATTGAAGGAAAACTTCCAGACTCATTCTATGAAGCCAGCATCACTCTGATTCCCAAGCCAGACAGAGATCCAGCAAAAGAAGAGAACTACAGGCCAATATCCTTGATGAATATGGATGCAAAAATCCTCAACAAGATACTTGCAAATCGAATCCAACAACACATAAAAAGAATTATCCACCAAGATCAAGTAGGATTCATTCCTGGGTTACAGGGCTGGTTCAACATTCGCAAATCAATCAATGTGATACATCACATCAACAAAAGAAAAGATAAAAACCATATGATCCTGTCAACAGATACAGAAAAAGCATCTGACAAAATACAACATCCCTTCTTAATAAAGACCCTTGAGAAAGTCGGGTTGGAAGGAACTTACTTAAACATCATAAAAGCCATCTATGGGAAGCCCTCAGCTAACATCATCCTCAATGAGGAAAAACTGAGAGCTTTCCCCCTGAGATCAGGAACACGACAGGGATGTCCACTCTCACCACTGCTGTTTAACATAGTGCTGGAAGTCCTAGCATCAGCCATCAGACAACAAAAGGAAATCAAAGGCATCAAAATCGGCAAAGAAGTCAAACTCTCACTTTTCGCAGATGACATGATACTCTACATAGAAAACCCGATAGACCCCACCAGAAGCCTACTAGAACTGATCCAAGAATTCAGCAAAGTTCCAGGGTACAAAATCAACGTACAGAAATCAGTTGCATTTTTATACACCAACAATGAAGCAACAGAAAGAGAAATCAAGAAACGGATCCCATTCACAATTGCACAGAAAAACCATAAAGCACCTAGGAATAAACCTAACCAAGGATATAAAAGATCTGTATGATGAAAACTATAGAAAACTTATGAAGGAAATTGAAGAGGACACAAAGAAATGGAAAAACATTCCATTCTCATGGATCGGAAGAATGAATATAGTTAAAATGTTATTACTACCCAAAGCAATCTACACATTCAATGCAATCCCAATAAAAATTGCACCAGCGTACTTCTCAAAACTAGAACAAACCATCCTCAAATTTGTATGGAACCACAGAAGACCCCGAATAGCCAAAGTAATACTAAAGAATAAAACCAAAATGGGAGGTATCACCATCCCAGACTACAAAGCTGTCATCATCAAGACAGTATGGTATTGGCACAAAAACAGACACATAGACCAATGGAACAGAATTGAGAACTCAAAAGTGGACCCAAAAGTGTACAGCCAACTAATCTTTGACAAAGCAGGAAAGAGTATCTAATGGAAAAAAGACAGTCTCTTTAATAGATGGTGCTGGGAGAACTGGGCAGCAACATGCAGAAGAATGAAACTAGATCAATTTCTCACACCATACACAAAAATAAACTCAAAATGGATAAAGGACTTGAACGTGAGACAGGAAACCATCAAAACCCTAGAGGAGAAAGCAGGAAACAACCTCCTTGACCTCCACTGCAGCAATTTCTTGACACATTCCCAAAAGCAAAAGAAGCAAGAGCAAAAATAAACTGTTGGGACCTCATCAAGATTAAAAGCTTCTGGACGGCAAAGGAAACAATCCATAAAACTAATAGGCAACCAATGAAATGGGAAAAGATAGTTGCAAATGACATATCAGATAAAGGGTTAATATCCAAAATCTATAAGGAACTCACCAAACTCCACACTCGAAAAACAAACAACCCAGCGAAGAAATGGGCAGAAGACATGAACAGACACTTCTCCAAAGAGGACATCCAGATGGCTGACAGACACATGAAACGATGCTCAGCATCCCTCCTCATCAGGGAAATACAAATCAAAACCACACTGAGATACCACCTCACGACAGTCAGAGTGGCTAAAATGAGCAAATCAGAGGACTCTAGATGCTGGCGAGGATGTGGAGAAACGGGCACCCTCCTACACTGTTGGTGGGAATGTAAACTGGTACAGCCCCTCTGGAAAACAGTGTGGAGTTTCCTCAGGAAAATAACAATAGAACTCCCCTATGACCCAGCAATAGCACTGCTAGGAATTGACCCAAGGGATACAGGAGTGGTGATGCATAGGGGCACATGCACCCCAATGTTCATAGCAGCACTCTCAACAATAGTCAACACATGGAAAGAGCCTAAGTATCCATCAACGGACGAATGGATCAAGAAGATGTGGTTGATCTATATGATGGACTACTACATGGCAATGAGAAAGAATGAAATCTGGCTATGTGTAGCAACATGGATGGACCTTGAGGGTGTGATGCTGAGCGAAATAAGTCAGGCAGAGAAGGACAAATATCATATGTTTGCACGTATAGGAGGATTAGGAGGAACTTACCGGAGGACCATGGGGGAGAAGAAGGGGGGAATTAGTGGGGGAGAGGGAGAGAGGGAAACCATGAGAGACTCTTGAATGCTGAGAACAAACTGAGGACTGGGGGGGGGGGGGAGGGGGGAGATGTGCATGGAGGAGGGCACTTGTGGGGATGAGCACTGGGTGTTATATGGAAACCAAGTTGACAATAAACTATTTGTAAAAAATTTAAAAAAAAAAAGAAAGATATTATCCTATATTTTATCTTGGTTACTCACCTTAAGGCCTTTAAACCATTTGGATGAGTTGATCTTGTTTTTTGATTTTTGAGGTTTTTTTGGGGAGGGGGTTAGGGAGAGTCTGATTTTGTACGTGATGCAGTATAGGAATATACATCTATTTTTGTGGATTTGGATACCAGGTAGAGTGACCAACTCTCCTCGTTTGCCTGGGTCTCGTTTTCTGGGACATAGGACTTTTTTTTTAAAGCTTTCTTAAAAAATTTTTTTTTTAGGTCTTCATTTTATTTTGAGAGAGAGACAGAGAGAGTAGGAGTGGGGGAGGGGCAGAGAGCGAGGGAGATGCAGAATCTGAAGCAGGCTCCAGGCTCTGAGCTGTCAGCACAGATCCCGACGCGGGGCTCGAACCCACAGGCCATGAGTTCATGACTTGAGCCGAAGACAGATGCTTAACCGACTGAGCCCCCCAGGTGCCCCTATAGGACTTTTCAAAGCTAGAACCAAGAGATCCCAGGGAGCTGGGATAAGCCAGTCACCCCAATACCAAGTATCTTGGCATTTACCGAATAGTTCATTCTCTCGTTTAAAACCACGTTTGTCATATGTTGCCAGTTTCCTGTATTTCTTTTATTGTCTTCCCTTGGTGTGGAAACTATATGTTCTATTTCTGACTAATCAAGGATACCATTCATTTGGGAAGAAAATGTAACTTTTGTCCAAGTTATTTGGTTTGTCTATTATGAACATGAGATTATTTGTTTACAGCCCTGGATTTACACTTTTTAATGCTTACTTATTTATTTCGGGGGAGAGAGAGTACGAGCAGGACACGGGCAGAGAGGAGGGAGAGAGGGAATCCCCAGCAGGCTCCGCACTATCGGCACAGAGCCTGACGTGGTGCTGAAACTCACAAACCGTGAGATCATGACCTGAGCTGAAATTGAAGAGTCGGACGCTTAACCGACTGAGCCACCCAGGCGCCCCTGTATTTATGTTTGTTAAACACACAGTGAAGTATGACATTTTATAGCTGTATTTGATCAGTCTTGTGTCCATCATTGTTATTTGTTTCCCCTGACTACCCTCTGGGTTCCCCTTTTCTTCCTGAAGTATACCCTTTCTTATTTCTTTTAGGGAAGGTCTGAAGGTAGTTAGCTCTCTCGGCCTTTGTATATCTGAAAATGTCTTTGTTACTCACACTCTTCAATTACAGTTTGACTAAGTTTTCCATTAGTTTTCTCCCGTTCTTTGAAGACATTGCTCTATTCTGTTTTTTAAAATCAAAGTTATAATTGGGGCGCCTGGGTGGCTTAGTCGGTTAAGCGTCCGACTTTCGCTTAGGTCATGATCTCATGGTTCGTGGGCTTGAGCCCCGCGTCGGGCTCTGTGCTGACTGCCAGCTCAGAGCCTGGAGCCTGTTTCAGTCTGTGACTCCCTCTCTCTCTGACCCTCCCCTGCTCAGGCTGTCTCTCTCTCTCTCCTAGAAATAAATAAAACATTAAAAAAAATTAAAAAAAATAAAATAAAATCAAAGTTATAATTAACATACTGTGTTATATTAGTTTCAGGTGTACAACTGACAATTCAACACTGTTCCCCATTGCTCTGTTGTCTGCTGTGTGCTACAGTACGTGCCACAGAAGCGTTGGCTAGGACGATGATGTCTACGTACAGCTTTATGATTTATTTGCCGTGGCTGCTGCTAGTAGAAGCACCTGCTGCCTTTACTCCATCAGTCCTTATACTGTTCAGGCCACGGTCTCAGCCTTCCATGTCCCTCAAAGGCAGCAGAGAAGGGAGGGGTGACGGGGTAAATGGGAGTGTCACCCGCACCAGGCTATGTCTGCACATCTCTCGCCCGATCAGCTCTAATTAGCTCACTGAAACTGATTAGCAGAGCGAAAGGCTGGAAGGGGGGCCTCAACGTGGTCCCTTCACCATTGGTGGGTGGCATCCGCCCTGTCTTGGGTGAGTCCTGGATACCCACATGTCGAGGGTGTGCCAATGCATGCCTCTCTGGTTTCCAGCCGAGTCTAGATTCCCCTCGGGGCAAAAGCTTTGCCTTGAATGCCAGACTGCTTGGCTCCTGCCAGCCCCTCCCCCCTACATTCCCACCTGGTCTACAAACCACCCACCCACCACTGTGGTTCCATCTGTCCCTGGATGGTTGTGTTGCTGGCTCCCATCCACCAGATTGGAACTTCCTGGAGGTTATCGCCAGCCCAATTCCGGCAAGGGATCCAACTTTCCTGGACACTGGATCCTCCACTGCCTTCACCCCAATTTTAACGGTCCCGTCACTGTTCCTGATCAGCTACTCTATCACCTGGTCTTCTCCACTGCGGAGTGAGGTCTTGGTCCAACAAAAATTTACAATACCTTAATTTACAGTAATTTAATTGCCTGAAGTCAGGCATGCATTTGGTGGCCACTAAGCACTTTTCATTGTCATGATTTCAGAAATGCCACCTAATGTTCCTATGATTTCTAGGTGTAAATTGCATACACTTCTCCAGAAGTTTAACAGGGACTCAAGTGATCAAGGATATTTTACAGTCAAGTTCTGTTTCTTTCTTTTTAAGCAAAGACACTCTATCTTCCTGTACCAGTAAGTTAGCCTGTATTTTAAAATATTCTCTGTGTTAAGCATAGATTTCGACATTTCTCTTTATTAAAAATTAAAGTTGATAAAGAGAAGGAGCATGCGGTGCCTGGGTGCCTCAGTCAGTTAAGCATCCGACTTCCGCTCAGGTCATGATCTCACGATTCGTGGGTTTTAGTCCCGCATTGGGCTCTGTGCTGACAGCTCAGAGCCTGGAGCTGCTTTAGATTCTGTGCCTCCCTCTCTCTCTGACCCTCCCCTGCTCACGCTGTCTCTCTCTCTCTCTCAGAAATAAATAAAACAGTAAAAAAAAAAAAAAAGAGAGAGAAGCAGTAGAAGATAAAAATCCATGCTCTGCTCAACCTTAACCTTTAGACCCGCCTTGACTTCTAACACTTCTACCAAGCCTTTATCACCAAGTAGAGTGCCCTGAGTTCATTCTTTCTAACCACTGAGTTACTGTTTCTGCCCCTGAATTAATATTTTATTACAACTGCCTTAGACTATTCTTTAGTTTAACACGCTAACCTGATTTCATGGATTTGAATAGAAGTCCCTTAAAAGCTAGAATACGTAGCCCCTTCGTGTGTATGTGTATATATGTGTGTGTGCGTGTATGTGTGTGTGTATACGTGTGTATGTGTGTACGTGTATGTATATGTGTATGTGTGTGTGTGTGTATGTGTCTGTGTGCGCCTGTCTGTGTATGGCTATGTGTCTGTGTGCATGCGTGTGTGCACATGTTTCTCTGTGTGTATGTGTATGTATATGTAGGTGTGTGTGTGTGTGTGTGTGTGTGTGTGTGCGCGCGCGCGCTGTCCTTCACGGATCCCACACCAGCCTCAGGCTTGCCGTCCGAACGCAGCGCGCACAGGGGTCACAGGCTGGCCCTGCTCAGGGGCGCCCCCTCCCGGCCCGGGGCTCACCAGGAGCAGCTGCAGCAGCAGCACCAGCAGAAGCAGCAGGCGTTGGAGCCGCGGGTCCCGGGCGCGGGCTGGCCTGGCGTCGGGCCGGCGGTGTCCTGGGCCGCGGGCGTCTGCCGCTTCCGCATCTCCATCCGCTCGGATCCCATGGGCTGTAACAGCGCAAGGGGGGTGGGGGGGTGCAGTTACCACCACGCACGGCCCCGAGTCCGCCGTCTGGACCGCGGCGGGGACCGCGGGGGGGGCGCAGTGCGACCCTGCGCGCGTCGCGTCTGCTCCTCTGGCAGCGCCGGTCCGCGAATACAGCCGAGACTCATTCCAAGTCCACCGGGCGCCAGGCGCTGCGAACAGGATGATGAATGAGGGTCCCCGCCCCGAGGCCCCCAGGCCGGCCGGGCGAACACTCCCGCCACCCGCATGACGGCGTCGCGGGGAGGACGAGGAGCGCACGGCTCAGCCGGGGCGTTCCGTCGGGCTGGACGGCGGGGGCGCGGGTGCCCGCGAGGCCAGGACACGGAGGGGGGAGTGCGCCAGGCCAGAACGTCAGGTGCCACCACGGCAGGGGGAGCAGATGTCCCAAGAGGGAGCCAGAAGTCCGGGGAGGCCGCCCTGCCCTGAGACCCACTGACAGGTTCAAGTCTAAACCTGCTGCGAAACCCTAAAGGAGTTACCCGCCGCGGGTGTGCGCAAAGCACTTGGACCCTGCGTGCTAATGAGCGCTGCTCACGATTCCCAGGAAGCAAGGGAGGGCGGTGGCCTGTGGCCTGCTCTGACCCAGGCCGGCGTCCACGGGGACAGCCACCTTGGCCCACCTCGGTGGAGACGGAGCCATTGCGAGCAAGGCCATTGCCCCTCAACCTCTCCTCTTCCCGAGGCCCCACAAGAATGGCTGAAGGACACAAACCAAAAAGCAGTGGAAGAATGAGGAACTGCTGAGGGCACTTTTACATTTCATACTATCATTCGATTGTCGGTGAAATAAAAGCAAAAAAATACTGAAGCCACTTTAAAGAACCTTAAATAGGACTTCGGGGTTAAATTCTGGCTGTGTTATTTGTCCCAACACTAGATTTATCTCTTCCTACTACTTCCTATTCTTATATTCTATTGGATTTTGTTTTAATTCTTACAGTTTTAGTCTATGTTTTATATTGGGTAGGTAAAGTTCTCTTCATGAATTACTAAAGAATTGTTTCTGGCTACTCATGTCTGTCTTTTCATCCAGTTCAATTTTGGAATCAGCTTTTCAAGGTCCAGAAATACCCTGTTGGGATTTTGGTCAGGACCACACTGAATGTGTGGACTCCTGTCCACAGGGACCCATCCGAGCAGTCGGCGATGCCCGTGCTGAGGTGGCTCACTTGTTCAGAGGGCAGACACAGAGCCATCTACCCAGCTCAAAGCCACATTGTACGGGCGCCACTGGTAGACAGGCCCCCTCTAATGCCCCTCAGGGGAACCCTGGGCTCCCCCAGGCATCCCATTTTACCATGTCTGCAGCACTGCATTGGAGACAGACTGATGCTGATTTCACTTCATTTAGGACACTGAGATAGTTTGAGCAGGAGATGCCCAGGTAATTATTTTCTTTTGTCTTCTTTTCTTTTCTTTTTTCTTTCTCCCTTCCTCCCTCCCTTTCTCTTTTCCTTTTTTAAATTAGGCTCCGCGCCCAGGGCAGAGCCAAACTCGGAGGGCTTGAACTCCCAACCCTGAAGTCAAGACCTGAGCTGAGATCAAGAGCTCAGGAGTTTGGTCAAGAGTTGGTCGCTCTACCGAAGGAGCCCCCCAGGCGGCCTGGTAATTGTTGTTTTCTAAGAGATACTGATACAACTTGCCTCGTTTAAAAAAAAAAAAAAAAAAAAAAAAGGAAAGAAATCCCAGTAGCTTCCCAGAAGGAAAGCTTATGACACGGTAATGTCAACAGGTTTTTAGGGACTGAATTTCCAACATCTCTGCCACACTGGGTCTTCCCAATCAGTACCTGAAATATTTGTTCATTTAGATCCTCTCTTCTGTGTATTTTAAAGGCCTTCCTCCAAAAGGTCTTGCAGATTTTTGAGAGGTTCATTTTGAGTATGCTATAGATTAGTTTTTGCTGCTGTTGTAAAGAGCATGCTTCTAGTTATTTTGGTGTGTAGGAAGGCAAAGTGGTCTCTGCCTGCCTTGTGCTGAATTCTCTTATGAGTTCTAGTAGTCTTTCTACGGGTTCTCTTGGGTTTTCTAGTTGGATGATTATACTGCCTATAGTCACACTTGTCTGTTTACTTTCTGGACCTTTCCAAGTACAAGCACCCTTCCTCTCTTACTGGTCTTATTTCACTGGCCAGGAAGTTCCATAATTGTTGAAAGTAGCAGTATTATTAGGCACCTTTGTCTTTTTTAATGATAGCACTGTGTCCCCATGTGTGATGTGTGCTGGAGGTCTGTGGGAGAGGAGAACGTCAAGGATTGAAGCAAAGTTCCTTCTGTTACTTACATAGTACAAAACACGTTGTGCCTGCCTATCTTATTAGTTAGCATGTTTCATTTGTTTGTACACGCCTCATTTTTTTGTAAATTTCTGGAAGGCTTTTAATGATTTAGTGAGCACACTCTGAGAGTACATTGTATGGTTGCCCATGGTGAAATATAGCCTTTAGAAATCAAAGGCAAATGTCATCAAAATCTGTTAAATGTTTTTGAAAACAGCTTTATTGACGTGTAACAGACATACAGTTTACACGGGTTTAAAGGGAAGAATTTGGGAAGTTTTGGCAAGTACATACCCGCAAAACCACCACCAGTCAAGCCCATGTTATCAGCTGCAACCTTCCTCACACCCCCTGGGCGTCCCTCCCTCCTGCTCCTGACCATCACTCATCTCTCCCACCATATGCCAATTGGCATCTTTAAAGAATTTCATGCAAATGGAATATTTTTTGTCCGGTTTCTTTCTTAGTGTAACTGTTTTGTGATGGTTATGTGTATCATTCATTCCTTTTTAAAAAATTTCTGAGCGGTATTTCATTGTCTAGATGTACAATTTGCTTATCCATGTATCTACTCTGGACTTTTGACAGTTCCTAAAAGGATTATATATATAATATATACATACATATATGTGTATATATATATATGAGACATTGTCTTCTTTTTAAAAAATATTTTTAGTACTTATTATTTTGTTTTTTGGGGGGAAGGGGAGGGCAGACAGACAGGAAGACACAGATCAGAGGCAGGCTCCAGGCTCTGAGCTGTCAGCACAGAGCCTGGCGTGGGGCTCAAACTCATGCACTGTGAGATCATGACCTGAGCCAAAGTGGGACGCTCAACCACCTGAGCCACCCAGGCGCCCGAAGATGTTGTCTTCTTTTGAACATAGAAGTCTTTCATCAGACAAGATGAGGGGTACATGTTGCTGAGATTATATTAAAATTTACAGCACAGTGTACAGTTATAACGTGTTTCTACTCTGGTCTCCCATATTGAGTAATGCTTGATGATTAGTTCTTTTTTAGTATTTCTATTGGCCTAGTCATGCTGGATAACCGTTTCCCTAACTTAGAATTCCTTTCTCTTCTCAGTGTTCCATGTTTCAATTCATCTTTGTAGCTTCAACTTGGTCTCATAATATATTTAATTTTTCCTCTGTTTAACATTAGGATTTCTGGTATGGTTTCCTGGAAACATGACATGTGGTTCAGTAATTTTGACATCTTGAATCACTTAAAGCTTTGGCTAAACAAGAAATATATGCTAGTCCTGTAAAGTGTACAAACAACCTATCCCCTTTCAGCTCCAAAATTTCTAGATGAATAGCTATGGTTTTCACTCGATTACTAGATGCTGGGGCGTTGGGTGGAGGGAGCTGTTAGCCTTGAGAATTTATGCCCTGGCTAAACCAGGCTGGAATACGAGAGCGTGAGGAAAAGCAAACAGGGCTGAATATTAAAGATCAGCAACATGCTGATAATTCTCGAAGCTGTGTCATTAACACATGAACTGTGTGAGACCTTCCTCTCGACATTTCTGTTATGCTTGAAAGTTTTCCTTAATAAAGCAATTATTCAAATTTAAACTGTTGAGTTGTACCACACAACTGTATTGAGAATATGAATCTATTAAGAACATGAATTTCCTGCTCTGAATAGTTAATGAAGTAAATTAGTGAATTTCTTAGTTTTGAATCACCTTTCCCTTACTAAGTAAACTCTTCTTGGGGCTAAAAGATGGTTATTCTTTTATTATACTGTTGAAATGGTTTAGGTAATATTTTATAAGGGATTTAAAAACCTATCTGTCTGTCTATCTGTATTAGGAAATTATTTTCATCCTGAATTCATCAGAATTTTCCCGTAAAATTACTGGAATCTTTTAAGAGTGCCTTGTTGACTATGCTTTTAATTTTTTCTTTGACTTCTGTTCTTTTTCAGTTTCTTTCTTTGAGTCATTATGGTATTTTAAATTTTCTTTAAAAAAATCCATCCATTTCATCTAGCTTATGAATTTTTACTGAAACTCATTATTATTAGTCATCTTATAATTGTCAGAATGAGATGCTTTAAATTACTGCCTGTTTGTTTAAAAGACATATGTGTAGTCGCTTATTGGGAGAGTCCCATAGTTTGTGTCACTAAATCTCCTTAGAGACTTTGTTTTTCAGTGTTATGGCTAATTAATATGAAGCCTAAAAACATGAATTAAATGAATTCTACCTATTTATGAGATTTTTTAAGAAGTTTTTTTAAAATTTATTTTTGACAGATAGAGAGAGAGAGAAAGAGAGAGCACGAGCTAGGGAGGGGCAGAGAGAGAGAGGGAGACACAGAATCCAAAGCAGGCTCCTAGCTCTGAGCTGTCAGCACAGAGCCCAACACAGGGCTCGAACTCAAACTGTGAGATCATGACCAGGGCTGGTGTCAGATGCCTAACCAACGGAGCCCCTATTTGCAAGATTTTTAAAATATGCCACTGGTATGTATGGGCTCAGCTAGTCTTTCAGACAATGGCATATGAGAACATATGATCCGATCAGCCAAACTAGCTTCATGGATCTTTCTTCTTTTGCCTTCATCATATTTGTGGCAAAAATCTGTACAAATTTCATTTCCATTTATTCTTTCTAAATAACACGGAATCAGTGTTTCTTCATCACTGCTACTCTCTTCCTCTTTTGGTAAATGTCTGATACAGTCCTACTGGGCATCATGTCAGTGTCTGTTTGGAAGACTCGAGCAGGTCACGTGCCTAACGCCCCGGTAGCTGGCTGCCTTTGCTTGAGAAATTCTTTGAATGCAAAACCAATGGCAGTGACCTCAGATGCTTTATTCTATAATTTATGGCATTTAAAAAGCAGCCCAAGGAGATGAGAGTACTATAGGTTGGCAATTTATTAAATATTTAGATCTTAATGAAAAGATAATCCTACTCAAATGGCTTTTCCAAATTCCCAGGAACCTGGCATTTAAGAGAATTCTTTCAAAGTTCAAGTAAAAGCCAAGGCAAACTCTTAATCTTGATCATGGTTTTTTAGTAATTTGTAATAAAAAAGTTATCTTAAATTTTTTAAAATGTTTTATTTATTTCTGAGAGAGAGAGAGTGTGTGTGTGTGCGCGAGCAGGGGAGGGTCAGAGAGAGAGGGAGACACAGAATCAGAAGCAGGCTCCAGGCTCTGAGCTGGCTGTCAAAACAGAGCCCGACGTGGGGCTCGAACCCACGAACTATGAGATCATGACCTGAGCCGAAGTTGGATGCTTAACCGACTGAGCCACCCAGGCGCTCCAAAAGTTATCTTAGAAAAAAAAATTAACCTACCCATAATTAGCTCAGGAAAGTTATTGCTTACTTTCTGGTAAAGTTGAACCTGGTGGTTGGATTCCATTAATAGTTTGTTTATTTTCATTATAGTTCCCAACCTCTGAAGCCATTTCTTGAATTGCACGTGGGAATATGCTGACACGTCAAGTATTACATGAAAAAAATCTGATCTCTACGGCCTAAGAACTAAGCTCCTGTTACAATCATGGACAAGGGTGGGGGCGGCCTGGGTGGCTCAGTTGGTTGAGCACCTGACTTTGGCTCAGGTCACGATCTCCCTACTCTGTGCTGACAGCTCAGCGCCTGAACCCTGCTTCAGATTCTGTTGTCTCCTTCTCTCTCTGCCCTTCCCCCACTCACACTTCTTCTCTCTCAAAAATAAACAAACCTTAAAAAAAAAACAGAATCGTGGACAAGGGTACAGACTCACAGACAATATCCCAATGATCGAGAACCAAGTACCTTAAGGGACCCAAATTCAAAGCCATCCTCAGCAATTCTTAGAAGACGATCATACCATCGGGGGACAGTTCAGGGGCCAGAAAGAGTTAAACAAGGAAACATGAGAGGATAAATTCCCATGAAGGCAACTCCAATCCTAAATCCATCTATACAGCCTCTGAGTTCCGTTTTCTTTAACAAACCTTGGCTCTTGAAGTATCCTCCCTCTGGGCAAGTACTCCTCTGTAGATCTCAAGTTTGTGAAAATTAATAAAGAGAAACCTCACTAAAATCGAGTTGGGAGACTAGAAGGGGGAGCTCTCACCCCTTACACTCAATGTCAATTACAGGAAGAACTGCCAGTTACATTCCCCAACAGAAGACTCCTTAACAGGAAAGAATCATCAATTACAGGCCACAACAGGAAAAGAGACACACTGCATCTCCTACAAGAAACTGACTACCCCAGCAACTCAGCCAATGAGAAACCATCATCACCCCGAACTCTTGCTTTTCTCAAATGGATATTGTTTCAAACAACCCCTCCCCCAACTTCCTCCTTCTCTATAAAATAACCTTACTCTCCTTTGTTCGACTAGCCTATGGGGTTTGCCTGTCCTGAACTGCAATTCTCTAATAAACTTGTTTTTTGCTGGTAAAAGAAGCCTTTATTTTTATCATTGTAAATTTCCTTAATTTCTGTTTTCATTTCCATTTTTCTTCATCTACTTGCTTGAAAACTATTTCTCCTCGCCTCTGGCAAATTCTCAGTTCATTTACTTTCTGTCATTGCTGTTTTCTAATTAATGCATTTTGGGCTACACATTTTTATCCAATCATGCTTTGATCATAGCTAGGAGTTTTGATATGTGGCACCAGTGTTTAATTACAAACAGCTCAAATCTAATTTCAACTTTCTTTTTATCCTAGGTTTTTCAGAAGTTTATTCTTAAGGGGGGCCTGGGTGGCTCAGTTAGGCGTCTGACTTCGGTTCAGGTTCAAGATCTCACAGTCTGTGAGTTGGAGCCCTGCATCGGCTCTGTGCTGACAACTCAGCCTGGAGCCTGCCTGGGATTCTGTCTCCCTCTTCCTCTGCCCCTCCCCTGCTTGCACTCTCCCCCTCCCCCCTCTCAAAAAATAAAAATAAACAAACATTAGGGGCGCCTGGGTGGCTCAGTCAGTTAAATGTCGGACTTTGGCTCAGGTCATGATCTCACAGTCCGTGCGTTCAAGCCCCACGTCGGGGTCTGTGCTAACAGCTCAGAGCCTGGAACCTGTCTTCAGATTCTGTATCTCCCTCTCTCTCTGACCCTCCCCTGCTTGCCCTCTCTCTCTCTCTCTCAAAAATAAATAAAACATTAAAAAAGACATTAAAAATTTTTAGAAGTTTATTTTTAAATGTCTTGACTAGCCTGTCATTAGCTTCTATATATTTTTATAGGGATTAGAAAATGTAGCTTGTATTTACCACTTTTGACTATATTGAGATTTTGGGATAACCTTCTTCAAGGTTTAAAAAGATGTAGCTTTACTTAGCTATAGTTTTGCATTTTTCAGAATGTCATATAAATGAAATGACACAGTATGCAGCCACCTCTAGAATTTTCCATTCATTTTCTGGGATCATAATGTCATTGGAAGCAAGAACCTATTAGTGTGGTCACTTGCCTCAGAGCAGAATCACTACCTCCCAAACCAATGGTGTCTCTCTAATTCTTTACATATTTTGGAAAGATTCCCTTTTTTTTTTTATTTTTAAGAGACAGAGAGAGAGAGAGAGAGAGAGAGAGAGAGTGTGTGTGTGTGAGAGAGACAGAGAGAGAAAGAGAGAGAGAGACTGAGCAAGGGGCAGAGGGAGAGAGATAATCCCAAGCAGGCTCTGTACTGTCAGCACAGAGCCTGTCGTGGGGCTCAGTCCCAGAAACTGAGATCACGACCTGAGCAGAAATCAAGATGCTTCTCCGACTGAGCCACCCAGGAGCCTCTAGAAAGATTCTTTAAATCATAATAGATGTAAGAAGGCTGTCAACCCAATGATGTTTCACAATCAGATACTTCAAGAAAGCTGATCTATAAGCATGAGGGACTGTGTGCAGCTCCCCTACCTGAGATGAGGACGGTGGGAACAGGTGGACCCAGCAATGGACACCCCTCCCCGCTACTAACAACTCCATCGGTCCCGCCGCCCTCTCGTGAGCCTCTACTGCAGAAGTAACGGATTGGAGTTTTGCCTTTTCTCTGCTTTCACACTGAAGTTCCTAATGAAGTCAAATCGGGGAGGGAGGAGAAGGCAGAGAATGGTATCTGGTGCTTTATAGCTTCCATACTTCCAGGTATAGCAACTCGACGAGGTCGACTACACGGAAGCGTGCGACCCCGTCTGCGCTAAGCACACCGGCTCATGCCAGCTGTACCTTCCTTCCTGTCGTACCCTGTGCTTCCCTTCCCCGATATATATATTTCTTGAGCCTGTTCAAATGATTGGAACAAAGCTCCCTTCCTCATGGGCCACTTCTGGTCATTTATCTTCCATGGCTCGCTGAGCTCCCACTGACAGTGGCGCCCAGATGCATCAAAAGGTGGTGATACTCCCAAGAGTATTCTCTGTGCTGCAGCCTTTTAAAAAAATTTTTAAAAATGTTTTTATTTATTTTTGAGAGACAGAGAATGAGCAGGGGAGGGAGAGAGAGAGACAGAATCCAAAGCAGGCTCCAGGCTCTGAGCTGTCAGCACAGAGCCCAATGTGGGGCTTGAACTCCCCAACCATGAGATCATGACCTGAGCCCAAATCAGACACTTAACTAAGCCACCCAGGCACCCCTCTATGCTGCAGGCCTTAAGAAAGACTCTCATTTCCTTGTTTTCTGCAGTAACATTTCTGAGCATTAAGCAGAAGCTGCTCCTAAATTTACCTTTCTCTTGGTCTTCAGCTTTCCCCCAGTCTGGAAAAGCTGTTTCTAACATGATTTTGCCCTGGATGCAGGAAGACTTTCCACAGATACCACCCTTACTTTGATGTGTTCTACACCCCGACGCTGCCACGGGGCAAGCATATCCCGGGCATGCTCCACAGCAGTGTGGCAGGGGGTGAGTGTGAGCCTCACGCCTGTTCTGCAAATGCGTGTTCTTCAAGTCGGGTGCTCACCTTGGGGTGCGGGTGGTGGAGGAAACTAGGATCCAGGTCCCTCTCAGATGACGCCTAACTTCTGAAGAACTAGAAGGACTCAAGTGAACGGCTGGGGAAAGGGGACTGACGGTTCAAAGTCCTTACACGTGTCGGAGGGAGGTGCACCTCTGGTGTGATGAGCAGCGGGCTTCCAGGACCTGAAGGGGGCGGTTTCTGAGGGTGTTTGGCTTTGAGCAGGGGTTAACCCACAGGAAGTCTCTCTCATTCAAGAATCTGTACCTTGGGGGGCGGGGCGTGGTGCCTGGGTGGCTCAGACTCTCGCTTTCGCCTCAGGTCAGGATCTCGGGTTTTGTGAGTTTCAAGCCCCTCCTCAGGCTCTGGGCTCGCCTTGTGGAAGCCTGCTTGGGATTCGTGGTCTCCCTCTCTGTGCCTCTCCCCTGCTTGGGATTCGTGGTCTCCCTCTCACTGCCTCTCCCCTGCTCAGGTTCGGTCTCTCAAGGTAAATAAAGAAACTTTAAAAAAAGAGCCAAAAGAATCTACACCACGAAGTTTGAAAAACAGGCCAACTAAAGTCAGATGGGTCCATTTTACTACTCAGCTCTCCCTGGGGTCGGCTACTTGGTCTGAAAACAGCAACAGGTGAACACGGCTTTCCCTGAGTCGCCTTGTCCAAGCTTAACACCGGATCACCTGATGCTAAGTAAGTCACAGCCAAGCCCACTGCCTGTTTAAGGCTTCTACCCATTGTTATTATTATTATTAGCTTCTGGGAAAGAAGATGAACTCAGGTCAACAGTGATGTTTCTATTTTCTTTAGCTGGATTGATTTCAGAATCAACCAATTGCAAGTCTGAGGGAATGCCGGTCCATTGCCCTGCGGTATACTCATCGCCAGAGAGAAGTCCAGCTCATGAAATGTCAACCAAGAGCTGGAAGTGACTTGCACTGACTTCGACATGGTCAAATGGACCAACACCCCAGTCAGAGCTGTGTCTTCCACTTTATATGACCCAGAGAGCTAACAGTGTTTAGGAGCTCGTGGGTTTTGGTGGGAGGTCTTAACTCTTTCTCTGGGTGAAACTGTGAGCTTTCAAAACTTTTTGTCTTGGTTTTATGGTCTGAATAATGTGGGGGCTATTTTAAGACAAAACCGGCTCATTGTTCTAGGAGGGGAAGTCAACTGAAAGCTTACTAATAACAATAGACATTTTAGAATTATAACTACTTCCAGACGGATGCACACACATGTCCTCACCTCTTAAAGTACTTAAGCACGTTACCATCTGCTTCGCAGGGACTTTGAATGGAAATCTTTACTCTTCTGTTTAAGTAGCTGCGGCCAAGTTTAAGACTATAATAGTGATGTCTTTCTCTTCTGCTGTTACTAAATGAACATATTGTATAACTCAACTTTTATAATTGCTTTTGGGAAATATTACAAATAATAAGAGTATGATCTGAAGGAAATTAATCAATTATGCATGTTTTAAGTCATCCTTTCTTAATACCAACCAACAATTAGAGAACATTTTGCAAGTACTGATTGAAATCTTCCTCCTGGGCTTTTCTTATCCTAGGAGACCCATGGGAATTTCTCAAGGAGATTGTAGATGGGTGTATTCTCCTTGATAATATGGCCCTGAAGCACCTCTCAAAGAACTAAACGTGAATTAGAATGTTTGTGGGGCTGCTTTGGGAAATCTTCACATCATTAAAGAATGTGTCAGTCAGTCATTAATGGTGTACACGAGAATTTATGCCAGCTTTTTAGTGCTTCTCAGCAAGGAATGGGCCCTCCAAGAAAAATTTATGACTAATCACTGCAAATTACAGAAAAAAAAAAAAAGGACAGCATATTTGCAACATGGAAAAATTAACGCCTAAATTCAGACTTCCTTCAATGGACACACCTACTCATCATCTCCATCTTCCTATATCAGTAGCAGCGCTGCGGTCTATTCAGTTGTCCACGATAGGCTTGAAGCCGCCCTCTGCTTCCAACTCATGGCAAAGCACATGAAGTCTGTTCCCAGGATGCCTTTCACGTCCATCCCCTGCTCTTTCTCCACATGCCTTAGTTAACATCTCCAGCCTTGGGTTATGAAGGAAGTCTCTGCCCTCCATTCTGGCCTCTGCTCACTAGAATAAGGGTAAGATTCTGGAAGGAGCTATGAGAGAGTTATCATTGCCCTTCCTCCCTCTATGGTCTCTCTTTTTAACTCCTTCTGAGATACCGTTTTAGGTGGTACTTGGTAGGGAAGGGGTTGACTTTGGGATGAGTGTGCTTTTGCCTGGGAGATACGTCTTCATTTTGGGTAGCTGGGAACGTAAGGGGGGACGGGGAGAGAAGCACAGGCTATTGGGGGCACCTGGGTGGTTTAGTCAGAAGAGCGTGTGAACTCTTGATCTCAGGGTCGTGAGTTTGAGCTCCACGTTGGGCATAGAGATTAAAAAAAAAAAGAACAAGTTTTCTTTTTTTAAAAACGTTTGTTTATTTTTAAGAGAGAAAGAGCACAAAGGAGAAGGGCAGACAGAGAGGGAGACACAGAATCTGAAGAAGGCACCAGGCTCCATGCTGTTGGTGCAGAGCCCCACGCAGGGCTCGAACTCACGAACTATGAGATCATGATCTGAGCGGAAGTCAGACGCTGAAACGACTGAGCCCCCCAGGTTTTCTGATGTCACTCCCGCTACGGCTCTGAAGAACCGCGAGGGAAGCAGCATGGGCCGTGCCAGGTCATCAGGGTTAGAGATCTGGCAAAGACCAAGGGCAGAAACTGGGCAGGACTGAGGTCTGCTTCTCGGATTTTCCTGGTGTTATGTCTCGGGGACCTAACTGCTGTGGAAGGTGGAAAGCTGGAGGGCAGATGTGGTCAAGAGAAGTGAACATTCTTTTGGGGCTATGTAACTAGCATTGCACATTAGTCAAATTTGACACTTTCCTAAACTGACATTTCTTTTCCTGTAACAGTAGTTGGCGTCTCATCTGTTCACCACACCCAAACATTGTAAAAAGAAACCTACATCAAGACATCAATATAGTGATTCTTTCATGATGGTAGAATAGCAGGGCCTAGCATATACGAGGCACTAGAGATAATACAGATACACGTATTTATATACGGACATAGCTGTAGAACATACATGCACACACATATAAGCACAGTATGGATAGCACAAGGACTCAATAAATTAACCTGCCCGTTTTCATTAAAGGAAAATAATTGCCAATGCATGAACAAATCCCACCTCATCCCTCTGTCAAAAGTATTAAAATCAGGGGCGCTTAGGTGGCTCAGTCAGTTATAGTGTCCAACTTGGGCTCAGGTCACGATCTCATGGTACATGAGTTCAAGCCCCGCACTGGGCTCTCTGCTCTGAGAACAAAGCCTCCTTCTGGATCCACTGTCCTCCTCCCTCTCTCAAAAATAAAAATGAAAACATTTGAAAAATATGAAAATCAGTCATTTGGGGGGGGTTGCTTGGGTGGATCCATTGATTAAGCCTCTGACTCTTGGTTTCGGCGCAGGTCATGATCTGCCGGTTTGGGAGTTTGAGCCCCGAGTCAGGCTCTGCTCACTGCGTGGAGCCTGCTTGGGATTCTCTCTCTCTCTCTCTCTCTCTCTCTCTCTGTCTCTGCCCCTCCCCTACTTGCTCTCTCGCTCTCACTCAAAATAAACTTTTAAAAAATCAGTCCTTTTTGTTTTTACATTTAAAAGCTTAGCTGCTTCTTCATTTTCATAGCAAGACCCCTAAGCCAACAGTTGGTGTAACGATTCCACGCAGCCACGGCAGCTACTGAAACGGGAATGGTACCTGTGCACACAGCCCGGAACAGCTGACGTCACGGAGGAATACCAAGTGACGTCATGAAGGCATGCCAAGTGACGTCATGAAGGCATACCAAGTGACATCATGAAGGCATACCAAGCGACATCATGAAGGCGCATGCCAAGTGACGTCACGAGGGAATACCAAGTGACATCATGAAGGCATCCCAAGCGACGTCATGAAGGCATCCCAAGTGACGTCACGAAGGCTTACCAAGTGAGGCGGCCGCGTGGAGCAGCCTCCACTGCTGCTGGGAGAGCACGCCGGCCCGACCCCTTTGGGACACACAGAACCCACCACGGCGGACCGGCCGCCGCAGTGCCTAGTGTGCGCCGCCCGGAAAGCCCGCACGATTAGGTTCTGATTGGATGGACTATACACAGTAGCCTGAAACGACCCGAACGTTCGTCAACAGCAGGATGGCTCCGTTGTGGGAGACTCCTCCAACGGAACAGGACTCAGCCGGGAGAACGGCGGGTGGAGACTCTCAGCCACAAGGTGGAGCAGAGAGGCCGGAGGGAACGACGCCGCCCCCTGCGGGCTTGAGCGCAGAACACCAGCCCCGGCCGGCGCTGCCCCGATCCCGGCGCGGGCTGCAGGGGTGAGTGCAGGGGTGAGGGCGCATCACCCACACCGCGCTGTTCTCTTTGACACGGCGTTACAGCGGGCGTGAGCCCGGGCCAGCCGGGCGGACGCGGCAGTGCGAGGAGGGGACGTCTGCCACCTGCCGGGGGTCGGCTCGAACAGGGAGCCCGGCCAGGGAGCCCGGCCCGGCGCGAGGAGGGAGCACGTCAGCCCCCCTCGCCCAGGGAAGCGTCCCTGCGAGGGGTTTACCCCGTGCTTTCAATGTTTTTTGACCCAGGTGTCAAAGAACCAGAAGGCGTTAGGAGGAGGAACTTTGAAACCGTGTACGAGCGAGTGAGATGGTGTCCGTTTGACACGGGAACCCTCCACAGTTCCCGGCAGTCGCCGCCCCGTACGCGGCTGCTGGGGGCCGCAGCACCCCGGGGCGCTGTCCCCCAAGACACCGTGCCAAAAGGGGGCGGGATGGCTTCCCGACACCCTCCCTGGCCGCTTTGTTCCACGGCGTCTCAGCGGCGGAAAACTGCGCCGCGTCTCTGACGACTCCATGGGGGGATCAGGCAAAGAAAGGGTGCGGAGGTTAAAAACAGGACCAGGTCACTTGCTTTCAAGGGTTTTCCTGCCGAGCAGGTCGCACGCTTACTGAGCGGCCCCTGAAGCGGCCGTGGGGGCGGGTGGGGCCCGGGCCTGACCGTCCCTGCCCCCCTGCCGCGGCTCACGTCGTAGGCAAGGAAACACAACCACGACAACAAGCAGGCGAGACGACTTCGGGCCTGAGACGTGCTACGAGGATGCTGAAACGGCTGGTGCCCATAGCATGACGGGGGGGGGGGGGTATCTGACGAGGGGCACTCAGGGGAGACCGGCCGCATGGAGGTGGGCGCACACAGGTGTCGGGGGCTCCGTCTACGAAGGGGCTGCAAATACGAGGCTCTGGCACGTCCCTGGAACGCGCAGGAAGGACGCTGCATGCGGGAGAGACGAGAAGGAGCTCGGAGGCCGGAGACCTCGGAGGCCCCGAGAGAACTGCTGGACGGAAGCCCCAGGTGCGAACGGGCCCCAGGCGTGGGCTGCAGGACGGGGTTTCCGAGGAGGTGCGGCGGGGGTCGGCTGACTCTAGGGATGGTCACATCAGTGAGGGCTGAGGTGTGGGAGGGGAAGAGACTTCTGGAACAGAGCAAAGGAGCTGAGAGGCCTGAGGGTAGTACAGGCCATTTACAGGGATGGTGAAGAGATGGGGCCAGAGCTGGAGAGGAAATGACGCCCATGTGCTCTCTCTACAGAGAGCAGGGACCAGAGGGTGATGGGGGCAGAAGCAGGCTCTAAGGAAAGAATACGCCTTCGAAAGAAGTATCTATTTTTTTTAAAATTGTGCTACATTTACATAAAATTTATCTTTTTTTTTAATTTTTTTTTAAAATTTTTTAATGTTTTATTTCTAGGAGAGAGAGAGACAGCGTGAGCAGGGGAGGGTCAGAGAGAGAGGGAGTCACAGACTGAAACAGGCTCCAGGCTCTGAGCTGGCAGTCAGCACAGAGCCCGACGCGGGGCTCGAACCCACGGAACCGTGAGATCATGACCTAAGCGAAAGTCGGATGCTTAACCGACTAAGCCACCCAGGTGCCCCCCTTGTATTGTATTCTTAAAGTAAGCTAGGAAAAAGAAACTTATTAAGAAGATTATAAGGAAGAGAAAATACACACAGTTCTGTACGTTATTTACTGAAAAACAATCTATGTATGAGTGGACTCACATAGCACNGTCAGAGAGAGAGGGAGTCACAGACTGAAACAGGCTCCAGGCTCTGAGCTGGCAGTCAGCACAGAGCCCGACGCGGGGCTCGAACCCACGAACCGCGAGATCATGACCTGAGCGAAAGTCGGACGCTCAACCGACTAAGCCACCCGGGCGCCCCTACATAAAATTTATTTTTTAAACCATTTTTAAGGGTACAGTTCAGTGGCGCTAAGTACAGTCACGCTGTGGTCCAACCATCTGTCTCGAGAACTTTCTCATCTCCAGCTGAAGCTCTGAATTCACTGAACACTAACTCCCCATCCCCACCTGCCTCCAGCACCTCCCCACCCCCCACCCCCAGCAGCCACCACTCCACTTTCTGACTAGTTTCGAGCCATCTAGTTTCCTCCAATACGCAGAAGCATCCACTATCTGTGCTTTGGTGTCCGGCTTGTTTCACTGGGCGTTAGGTCTTCAAGGTTCAGCTACGTTGCAGCGCGTGTCGGAACTCAAGACGTAGGGATCTGAGGGAAGAGTGTTGTGGAAGTGGCCGCAGAGATCTCTACCTTACGTCTAAGGATAGAAGCAAGCGGTAGAATTGCAGCAGAGAAATGACTGCAATTCCCAGGGCCACGGTGGGGGGAAATGCACTGTCCTCCGAGAAAGGAGCCAGATTTCGGGGAGAGATGGAAGGCAAGGGACGCTGGGACACTTGTGAAGCTGGGCCATTCTGCTGATGAGACACTGAGTTCCAGAGTGGACGGCAGGTCCGATGAAGCCGGGTCACAAAGTTGGCACCTTGGCAGTGACCAGGTGACCAGGAGCGGAAGCCCAGTGGGAGTTCCACGTTTATTTGGGGAAGTCCTGCAAGTCTTGGGCTGGTGCTTAAAGAGTGATTGCTGGGGGCACCTGGGTGGCCAGGTGGCTGAGCAGCCAGCTTTGGGTTATGGCTCAGGTCATGATCTCACAGTGTGTGCGTTCGAGGCCCCCATCAGGCTCTGGGCTGATGGCGCAGAGCCTGCGTGGGATCCTTTCTCTCCTCCTCTCTGCTCCTCCCTCGCCTGTGCTCTCTCCCTCTCTCAAAATAAATAACTAAAAAAAAAAAGAAATCATTGAAAAACAACGAAAAACGGATGCAGAATTCCCACAAGTGGGTGGTGGCCCGCACCATGCAGCGGAGAGATCAGGGGGTTTCAGGTCCAAGGCTCAATCTCTTCTGACCTCTGCTGCTGGTGTGGCCTGGACCAAAGTACTTCTTCCTCCCAGGCCCCCACCTCCTCATCCGTGCATCAGCTGCCTGGAGATTTATTGAAAGCAGTAACTGAGAGAATGGATAGAGAGGTCTCTGAAAACTAGTAGGTGCTACTTAACACATTATATCCCAATGAAATGTTGTTAAAATGCTGTTACTTTATACAGTCTGTCACCTGAAGGCAATGGAGCATTAGCTTGTGTCAACTACACTCCAATTAAAACGGTTTTTTAATGCTGTTATTTTATTTTCAAAGTTTATTTTTGAGAGAGAGAGAGAGAGAGAGAGAACGCACAAGTGGGGGAAGGGCAGAGAGAGGGGGACACAGAATCTGAAGCAGGCTCCAGGCTGAGCCGTCAGCACAGAGCTGGATGCAGGGCTCGAACCCAGGCACCACAAGATCATGACCTGAGCCTAGGTCAGATGCTTAACCGCCTGAGCCACCCAGGCGCCCCAGAATAAATAAATGATTTTCTTTTCTTTTTTTTTAATAAATGATTTTCTTAAGTGTAAAAACCGTACTTAGTGTGACGGCCATAGAAAAGCAGGCAGCAGGCAGGATTTGGCCCACGTGCCTTAGTCTGCTGACCTCTGTCGTAAACATACTGAAACTCTTGGTCGATTGCTTACAGTTTTAGAAAAGAAAGTGCAGACGGATTCTAGGGCAGTGACATCCCGCTGATGATGCCAAGAACTCCCCACCATTGCCTTCTGAGAACCGCGTACGCTGCAGGACAGCGAGCTCCGTGTCATGAAGAGCGTAACGAACTCACACTTGGGCCTCTGGCCCAGGCCAATCCCTTCACTTCAAAACACATTAATCCAAACGCCTCCTTGCTACCACGCTGGAGCTCTGTAGACACCTCAGGCTTTGGGGTCTAAAATGGACTCTCGTGTCTCCTCTCCTGCCCCCCGTTTCCTCTCCCCCCTTCTCCAAGTCCATAGACGGTACCCCTATTCACCCAGGTCCCAGGAAGCACCTCGATTCGTCTCTCTGCTGCTCACTCAATGGCCAGCTTGCGAGATCTCCAGAGTAGACCTTGGGTACACTCACTTCTCCAATTCCACTGCCCACCCGGCCGCGGTGGGCCACTACAATGACCCCCAATCAACCCCTTTCTACTAACCCCTCCCCTCCGATTTTCCACTACGGTGGCAAGAGCAATAGAGGCCATATGGTCTACAATGTCTAAACTATCTGCTGATTCCAACAGAACCCACATTTTGTGTGTCCCCTCCCATGGCCTTCAGTGGCCATCTACCACACTAGAAGAAAATCTAAATGCTTTACCAGAGCCTACTTTTTCCATTTATGGCTTCCAGCGAAGCCAGAGTTTCCAGTTTGTCTATCTGAGCAAATGGAATAGTAATCACACCTTACATGTCACTTGTGAAATGATTCCGTGGAACAGATTTCAAGATCCCATTTTATCAACGGGGAAACACAGACTTAGAGAGCTCGTGTGATGTGCCCAACTTCCTGAGTCAGCCCTGAAGAGACCTGAATCTAGATCATTCGGCTCTAGGCTCGGATCCATCTCCCCTTCCCCCGCCCCAGGACCTTGCTCTTCACACCACAGCAGTGCCAGGGCCAGCGCTAGACAGATTCGGGTTATTTTTGGAGTCAATGCTTCTGGAGTCATTTCTTCAGCAGGGCTGCTTCTGACTGGAATGGAAACCCCAGCGTGCTCCCTGGGCTCCACACTCCCTCAGTGTGCCCAAGGCAGTCTCTGGGGGCTGAGCGGACGGAGGTTTTTGTCTGTTGTTCCTGGGGTGGGTGGGGGAGAATCTCTGTTCCTCAAGGTTCTGTTTTTTTACAACTTGTGCCAAAATATCTACTGAATTTTAGGTTCCCATCCCTCCTGGGCATGAAGTGATAAATAGCTAGATATATTGAGCAAACCTCTAAAACCGAAAAAATTTCAAAGAAATAAAATATTTCATAGTGATGCATGTTGGCCTATCTGTAGATACCATAGTTAATTTGATAATCTTTTTGTGAGACAATATAAGGCACTTAGATGCAGGGATCCAGAAATGAAACCCGCATCGTAAGAAATACATAAAAAAGACTCCTAGAAGACCATCTCCATTATGGAAATAAAATCCATTTGTATCTCCTGATTCTCAGAATACATATATTTTATTTTATAAAACATGTTTTTTAAATGTTTATTTTTGGAAGAGAGACCGATATTTAACTGACTGAGCCACCCAGGCACCGTGTCAGAATACAGATATATTATATACATATACGTATATAATAGATATACACATATGTATTTTTTTCAGGGGTGGGACTTTTTTTATTCTTAATTAATTAATTTTTAACTTACATCTAAGTTAGTTAGCATAGAGTGCAGCAATGATTTCAGGAGTAGATTCCATAACGCCCCTCGCCCATGGAGCCCCTCCCCTCCCACAACCCCTCCAGCCACCCTGTTTATTCTCCATATTTAAGCCTCTTAGGTTTTGTCCCCCTCCTTGTTTTCACATTATTTTTGCTTCCCTTCCCTTATGTTCATCTGTTTAGTATCTTAAAGTCCTCATATGAGTGAGTGAGGTCATATATTTGTCTTTCTCTAATTTCGCTTAGCATAATACCGGCTAGTTCCATCCACGTAGTTGCAAATGGCAAGATTTCATTCTTTTTGATGGCCGAGTAATACTCCATTGTGTATATATGCCACGTCTTCTTTATCCACAAAATACATATATTTTAAACAAATATATGCTCTATGTAAATTAGTATTTATAGTTTTAATACGTTCATGATTTAGAACATGTCACTGAAAGATACGGAAAAGAAAGTCTTTTGTTTATGACATTTGTTTAACATGCTCAAGTGAGTATTTCACTTTATTAGATTTTGCAGAATATTAGCTTTTTATCTCTTTTACTTCTTTGTACCCTTTCATCCACCTAACTTTAACCTGAATTTATTCAATATGGTCTGGTCAAGATATCCAGATGTTTGTTACTAAGTACTTCATTTCACCAAATGAATAGCACAGTCTAACAAGTCACCTAATGGGCCAGAAGTGACTTAACTTCTTTCTAAGCAATTTTTAAAAAATGCTTTTATTTATTTTTGAGAGAGAGAGAGACAGAGTGTGAGCAGGGGAGGGGCAGAGAGAGAAGGAGACACAGCATCTGAAGGAGGTTCCTGGCCCTGAGCTGTCAGCACAGAGCTCAATGAGGGGCTTGAACTCACAAATCATGAGATCACGACCTGAGCTGAAGTTGGATGCTCAACCACTAAACCACCCAGGCATCCCTAAACAATTTTTTAAAACGTTTATTTTTGAGAGAAAAAGAGAGATACTGTGTGCACGCACCCACATTAGTGGGGGAGGGGCACAGAGAGGGGGAGACAGAGAATCCAAAGCAGGCTCCAGGCTCCGAGAGGTCAGCGCAAAGCCTTATGTGGGGCTTGAACCCATAAGCTGTGAGATCATGGCCTGAGCCGAAGCTGGACACTTAACCAACCGAGCCACCCAGGCACCCCATGACTTAACTTCATTAGCAAAGCCTTAGTCTAGTAGGAATTGGATAAATTCCAGTCTGTTGTGTAACTAGTTCCCACACATCTTATGCCTTGACTTACATCTGCCTTCACGCTGTAAGGAGTGCAGTCTCTTCAATACAGAGGCCAGACCGGCAAAGCCCACTTTCACTGCACTAAGGAACTAAAGACTGAGACAGGTCTGCAGCCTCGGGGACAGAGCCCTGAGGTGCCACCCTACCTGCTCAGGCCAGGAGAGGCCTGTGTATCCCAGAAGCACCCATCTGCCTCAGGGAATACTATTTCCATCTTCTATTTGAAGATTAATTTTTTTAAACGTTTATTTATTTTGAGAGAGAGAGGGAAGGAGGGAGAGAAAGAGACACACACAGAGCTTAAGTGGGGGAGGGGCAGAGAGTGAGGAAGACACAGAATCTGAAGCAAAGCTGTCAGCAGGAGTATGATGCGGGGCTCGAACCCACAAACCATGAGATCATGACCTGAGCTGAAGTCAGATGCGTAACCGACTGAGCCACCCAGGCGCCCCACATCTTCTATTTAGGACAGAATCTAATTGTTTCCATATACTAGTAGAGTATTTTTAAAAAATAAACAGATGCAGAAGTCAAAATAAAAGTGCAGCTCATTAACAGAAAATTTAATAAGATTAATTATATTTAAATCATTCTTAAGGATAATGTTAAAATGACTCCTAGCCCCCACACAGGCTCTCCTCTGCAAAAATGAACTGGCTGTCCTTTCCAGAGAATACTGGCAGACTTTTTAAAGTATTTCTTAATATTGTTTTCTTATTGGCAACATCTTATAATAAACCCTGCTGGATATGACACTAAGTAGTTAGATGTGGATTTTATGGAGAGATTTTACTTTGTATAGAGTTCTTTGTTACTTAATTTTATTTGTTTATTTTGTAGTCTACAAAAGACAAAAATTTTGGCAGAATATGAATTCATAAGCTTATTTAGTAATATTTTCACAGATCTTAAGTCATATAAATATAAAGGCATAGACCTTTTATATTAAAAAACTTTTCAGAACCTTGTTTGAATGGTAAAAATCTTAGAATCTGTATGAGATATAACAAAATATGAGTGTTTAAAATCAAATTATCCAGGGGTATCTGGGTGACTCGGTTGGTGGCTCAGCTTATGATCTCATGGTTCATGAGTTGGAGCCCCACAACAGGCTCTCTGCTGTCAGTACAGAGCCCACTTCAGATCCTTTGTCTTCCTCTCTCTCTGCCCTCCCCCTCCCTCTCTGTTTTATTTATTTTTTCATGTTTTATTTATTTCTGAGAGAAAGAGAGAGTGAGTGATAGAGAGAGAGAGAGAGAGAGAGAGAGGAAGAGAGAGGAAGAGAGAGAAAGAGAGAGAGAAGCAGCGTGAGCAGGGGAGGGTCAGAGAGAGAGAGGGAGACACAGAATCCGAGGCAGGCTCCAGGCTCTGAGCTAGCTGTCAGCACAGAGCCCGACATGGGGCTCGAACCCACGAACCATGAGATCATGCCCTGAGCAGAAGTCAGATGCTTAACCGACTGAGCCACCCAGGTGCGGCCCCCCCTCTCAAAATTGAACAAACCTTTTAAAAAATGAGTAAAATCAAATTATCCATCTTTAGGGGCCTAAAATAATGATGGATAAATATTAGGGGAATAATGATAACAGGTTCCATTTACTGAATACTCTCTTAAATGTTCCACTGTACATTTCTTACCAGCAAGTAAGTGTAATTATCCCTACCATATATATTCAGAATTAGAGGTTCAGAAAACTGAGTAAAGTCAAAATTCAAACTGTTTTCCTTCATCCCAATGCTCATGTGTTTTATATTACATACCTACAGTATAAAACATTAAGAGTCACAAGGATTCTAACATATTTCTTTTCCTTCTGACATATGTTTTTATGACATTAAACTCATAAAACATAGAGGACACTTTAGAGTTGTGAAGGGCAAGATTTTTAACGTTCATTTTCTGAATTACATTGGAAACAAATGATGTAATAGAAAGATAAAAATGTGATCCAAAGGTAGAAAGAAGAAAATGAAAGAAATAAAAAAAAAAAAAAAAAAAAAAGGAAAGAGAGAAGAAAAAAGGACGGAAAAGAAATTTAGTTTAGGAAAAATATTTTCAAGATAAAAGGCAACAGGTCAGGGCAGAACACTAATTCCTCTGCACCAACTAAAATAGTCACATAGTAACTAGAATTACATTTTTCTAAAGTCATCAGAGAGCTATGGAAGCAGAAAGATTCAATTAACTAAAACTGTTGAGAGGGAGAGCTCTTCACAAGTGAGTGTCTGTCACCAGGTGTTTTCTTCCCCGAGGACACAGGATGGGACTATACAGAGACTTCATGGTCTCAAGCGAGAGAACCAGCCTCCATCTGTAACAAGGCCTCCTCAAACACATGGCTGGCATTCTCGACACATTTGTCAGACGTGCAAGTCACCTGGGGAAGGTGGGGCCAGAAAGCAAGCTCAAAACCTCTGCAGGGAGCACTGAATGCCTCAGTCTTTCAAGACTGAGGAGATAGAAACCCTCTAGGCTCTAACTCGGAAGACCAGAAGGAAATACTTGAGAAATTAGAAAAAGCCAGAGGTTACCTACGTCTTACTGAAACTGCATCTGTCCCCAACTCATTCCAATACCTGTTAGTAGTGACGAGGTGAAGCCCCTCATTCTCGCAGAAGAATTCGCTCCGAGGGAGATTCCTTGCTGGTGGACGATATGATCTGAACCTACACAGTCTCTTAATATATAACGTGCATCTGCAGTAAAAACTAGAAGGTATGTGAAAAGACAGAAAAATGTGACAAAAGACGCAAATAACAGATACAGGCTCACAAACACTATCAATATTGGATTGAATAGGCAAGAATTAGATGGGCAAAACTGGTGAAAAGATGGAGGATTTCATTAGAGAACTTAAGTGCAATAAAAAGAGTCAACTGGATGCACTACTTTGAGAACAAAACACTTCCCAAAATTAACAACTCCCAAATGGTTTGACAGAAGATTGGGCCCAGCAGAAGACAGGTTCAGTAAACTAAAACAAGGTCAAAAGAAAGGATTCAAATTGAAGGAAAAAGAGAGAGAGAGAGAGAGAGATGGGGGGAAAAAAGGATGAAACAGTATCAAATAAGAGACACAAGGGAAGAAAGGGAAAAGTCTAACATCTACGATTTGAGTCCCAGAAGCAGGAGAGAAAACAGGTAAGAAGCAATATCTGAAAGATGGGGAGTGAAAATTTTCCCACATTGATGAAAGATACCAATCTACAGATATAAGAAGTGAGGGAGTTGAAGGCAAGGTAAATATAAAACCATACCGCCTTTATTCTAACTGTGGCAAGCCAAAACCAAAGGGAAAAACTGTAAGTCAGCCAGAGAAAAAAGTCATGTTACCTTCAGAGAAGCAGGACTTTTCAATAAAAACTACAGAAGACAACAGACAGTGATTTGAGATCGTAAAGGCAAGGCACAGCCTGGGATGTGTCCTAGATAGACACACGCACATTTTTGACTTGTATCCAGAATATATAAAGATCTCTCTCTCTCTCTCTTTTTTTTAAAAAGTAGGCTTCATGCCCAGGGCGGAGCCCAACGCAGAGCTTGAACCCACGACCCTGAGATCAAGACCTGAGCTGAGATCAAGAGTCACATGCTTAGCCGACTAAGCCACCCAGGTGCCCCAGAATATATAAAGAACTGTTATGCATCAAAAAGAAGACAGACGACACAATGGAAAAATGGGTCAAAGACTTGCAGAGGGCATTTACAATAGAAGATATACGAATAGCTGACAAAAAGATGGTCAACATCATTAGTAATCAGGGAAATACTAACTAAAACCCCAGTGAGATGCGACCACACTGCCACCAGAGTAAATTACAGGGGTGGACAATACGCTTCGTATTGCTGCTGGTGAGGGTGTGAAGCAATAGACTGCTGGTAGGGACGTAAACTGGGTTGGGGTTTAAAAACAGTTTGAAAAACTGACAGTATCTAGTATCTAGTATCTAAAAAGATACTGGTTCCATTATCCGGCGGTCTCACTCCCGGGCATCCAATGGAAACAGGGCTTATGTTTGTCAAAAGACGGGAATAAGAATACTAATATTAGCATTATTCTTAATAGTCCCACACTAGAAAATAACTCAAATGTCCTTCAAAAGTGAAACAGATCAATGAACCATGTTGTGTTAACACAAAGGAACACGGGGCAGTGTTGAAAAATCATGAGTGACAACACGCAACAAGGAGTGAGTCTCAAAAAAATAATGCTCAACTAGAGAACCAGATGCAAAGAATATGTACTAGATAATGCCATACAAAGTTCAAAAAAAGGCTCAGTGAAAACAGTTGACCCTTGAACAAGATATGGGTTGGGGTGCTGACCGCCCCCATATGGTTGAAAATCCACCTATAATTTTTGACTCTCTCCAAACTTAGCAGCCTACTGTTGACTGCTTGCCTCACCAATAGCATCAACAGTCGTTGATGCACATATTCTGTATGTTATATGTACTAAATACTGTATTCTTACAATAGAGTAATAAGCTAGAGGAAAAATAATGTTATTCAGAACATCATAAGAGAAAATACCTTCAGAGTACTATCTATCCTGTGTCAAAAAAAAATCCATGTATAAATTGACTTAAGCAGTTCAAACCACTTGCTCAGGGGGTCAACTGTATACGGTTTGAGAACTTAAAAGAGCGGTTGGTTACCTCTGGGAGTAAAGCCTGGGAGAAAGCAAGAGAAGCCTTACGGACAGGAGCTGAAATTATCCTATATCTTGATCTAAAGCAGTGGTGAGCAGTCTTGCCCCCCAGAAAACGTTTGGCAGTGTCTGGAGACGTTTTTCATGGTCACATCTAGGGAAGGGTGCTCTTGGCATCTAGGGGGAGATGGCAGGGATGTCGCTCAATACCCTACAATGCACGGGACAGCCCCCAAAACGGGGATATTCAGTCCAAAATGTCAGTGACGCCGAGGTTGAGAAATGCTGTTCTAGATATGTAGTTACACGGGGGGTATACTCATGTAAGGTTTACCAAGTTGTACATTTAAGATGTGTACACTTTACTGTAAGTTATAACTTAAATAAACAAAGGTAAAAGTGATAATGAAGGGGGCGCCTGGGTGGCTCAGTCGGTTAAGCGTCCGACTTTTGCTTAGGTCATGATTTCGCGGTTCGTGGGTTCGAGCCCCGCGTCGGGCTCTGTGCTGACTGCCAGCTCAGAGCCTGGAGCCTGTTTCAGAGTCTGTGATTCCCTCTCTCTCTGACCCTCCCCTGCTCACGCTGTCTCTCTCTCTCCTAGAAATAAAAAAAAAAGAGTGATAATGAAAGTCACAAAAGTACGTTTAGCTCCTCATTGAACTTTAGCAAACTTCTGCAGAAACTTTGTCTCAGTGTTATAAATTGTCTAATTCATTAGCATCTACAAGACCTGCATTTCCCAAGAATTACATTCAGTCAGGAAGAAGAACGGAACTCTTTATGTACCATTCCCATTAAATGCCCAGAAGCATCTATACTTTCCTATATAGAAGAGGACGTATGAATTAGTATCTGGGTTATTGCTAGGAATGGATATTTGTAGAAACACAATAAAGGTACAGTTAAAATCTTGGACTGGGAGTAACTTGTTCTGTGAGTGTTCCGCAGGGCGAGCAAACATTTCTAATAAATTTTAGGTTGATAAAGGTCTTACAATGTGAGTCGTACGTGATGCTGAATGTCACATGATTACAACTGAGCCAATGGTTTTTCTCTCTCTCCCTCTCTCTCTTTCACTGTGGGATTGAGAGTGGTGTCAATGTGATGTCACATTTCCACCAAATCCTCAAAGGAGGCAAAAGCAAGTGTCACTGGATAGGTTCCTTGTAAAAATTTCAGGAAAAGAAAAAGATTCCATTGAGCCAATAGCTAGCAGTAATTCCATTAGTGACAGTAAAAGTCATCCTACACGATAACTCTCCTCCCTCCTGTCTCCCTCACACCAGCCACAAAGATTTTCAAAGGTAAGTGCAGGTTAAATTTACTTTTCTTTGTATTTCCTTTATTATTTTGTATTATATTATAGTATTGTAATCATTTTTATACAAATATTTCTGGGTTGGGGAGTGAATCATCTGAGTTTCCGTTATTTCTTATGGGGAAATCCTTTTTGATATACAAGTGGTTTGCATTACAAGCATGTTTCTGGAATGCATTATGCTCGCAAACCAAGGTTTGACTGTATATGGTAAAGTTTGGGATTTTCTAGGAGCCGTCGCAAGATACAGAAAAATATACATGCACTCTTCAGCAGTAGTCTAAGCTTGGCTCCAAAGGTAATAACTTTTTATCACCAATTATCAACAAATCAAGAAATCTACTGGTACCTTAAATCCCATTCTTAGTCCACCCTGAGATGGAAAATTCACTTGTGAAGGTGGCGTAAGGCATAACATTGTATCCACGCTTTCCACTGTCTAGCCGTAAATGCAACAGCTCTCTAAGTTTACGCTGATCTGGCCAGACAGCCCTAGACAGGAGAGAAGTGCTAGGTGTGGCAGCCTTAGAAACAGCACCACAAGCCTGTGTTCTGGCTCGTCAGCAAATACTGCTCAGTGAGCCTTAGAGGTGACAGGCACAATCAGAGATAAACCAGAGAACAGCGGGCCCTCCTCTACCCCAGGGAGTCAAACTGCTGAGTAACTGCACGAGATGCCGTTGTCTAAAATCCAAACATGAATATGTTTTCTAAAAGGACGTTACAGTCTAGAGTAGAATTAAATTAGTAGAAACTGAGCACTTCCAAACCAGATCAGTTCACTGGCTTAAAACACCACCGAAATAACTGAAGTAAAACATCACTGGTGGGCGAGAGGGCACAGTACTGTTTCACGAATGATTCCCCACGCACAGAGCACGAATCCAATCAGCTGGATTAGAGTCAGGGTGATTTCTTCTATGAATTCATAATCCTATCATATTACCTTGCGCTTTCGCTCACATCAAACTTCAGTGTGAATGGCTGTTACAACAGCTTATGCAATTGTATGCACTACGAACTGACTCACCCATGCAGGCTTGTCTAAACTCTGCTCAAGGTAAAATTCAGGGACCATCTCAGAGAGGGCCAGGGAGTCAGTGACTCACACTTATTGTACTAAATGCTAAGCTCTGACTCAGAGTGAACCCTGTTGGTTGCTGACTGACACTGTAAGTCACTGAACAGAAGAAGGTCACGTTGTGAGTCACCTGGTGGTACACTGAACACCGATTTGAAATATTCCCAATTGGACAGCGATTCACATTATAATCAGATTGGGACTTGACACATGTGATTTCAAAACTCAGTTCTGCTGAATGGCCTTGGGAGACTGCTACAAAGTCATTCCCTACTCAGTGCCCTGTATTTCTGTCTAAGAACACATGGTAGGGGAGGTGCATAGAGGTGCAAAGTCAAGGGTAAGCTACTCAGGTCACGCTCTGGAGAGAACCATGGTTTCCTTCTTCAAGGATGCAAGCACAGGTCCCAGAAATGCCTTCTGTGGAAGACGCATCATTCTTACAAACTTAAACGACTGTGCAAGGCCAGATGCTTACTTGAAAGGTTCTGCCCTAGAATTCCTAAACTGCTGTGAGGGCTGGACCTTGAGGCTACCAGCTCCATCTGTCCGTGGAAGGTGAATGTCATTAGTCATTAGACTGCCACTTGTAGAAATGAAAGAACTGTGGGATTTTAGGATTGATATTCAAGTGCCTGGAATGGAAACCATTTATTTATTTATTTAAAAAAATTTTTTTAATGCTTTATTTATTTTTGAGAGAGCGAGCGAGAGAGAGCAGGGGAGGGTCAGAGAAAGAGGGAGACATAGAATCCGAAGACAGGCTCCAGGCTCTGAGCTGTCAGCACAGAGCCTGACGTGGAGCTGGAACCCACGGAGTGTGAGATCATGACCTGAGCTGAAGTCGGACGCTCAACCCAACCAACTGAGCCACCCAGGCGCCCCATATGGGAACCATTTAAAAGCGACTGCATTAAAATCAGAAGGCTTATTTTCTCTTTCACGCTTGCTTGTCCACAAAATCTGGAATAATAAAATCTCCTTCCTATGTAACTTTGAAGGCCTTAAGTTCTCTTAAGACGGAGATTTTAAGAATTTATAAAAAGCTCAAAAGTGATTTCTAAGGTAAAACTGCTCCAAGGGATTAATAGAATATGCAACCAAATGCAGCCTTCAGTGAGACCTTGAATTCCAATGCTGTAGCTTAATCTGTGACCTTAGCTTACCTTAGGTAAGTTATGAGGTCGTACCTCCTACTGTGAGACACCTCCATCAAGCTATGGGACAGCAGCAGCCAAATTACTGCCTGGTCTTTCTTATGTTGTATATAACACATGGCTTCCAGTTTCCTATCTGTTAAAGGTTCAACAATCTGTAAACAGGTGAACATCAGTGTGGTTATCTAGGAGCCCAAGGGAGCAGGTCAGAAGGCCTAATTTGAATTCTATCTGGGGCCCTCTTTCAGTGGAGATCTTCAGTAGAGAACTCCATCCTCTCTGAATGTTTCCTCAGCTGTAAAGTGAAGGAATCGGACTTTTAACATTCTGTGTATTTTTTATTTCTTTTTTTAAATTATTAAAAAAAATTTTTTTTAATGTTTTATTTATTTCTGGGAGAGAGAGAGAGACAGTATGAACACGGGAGGGTCAGAGAGAGGGAGGGAGATACAGAATCTGAAACAGGCTCCAGGCTCTGAGCTGGCTGTCAGCACAGAGCCCAACGCGGGGCTCAAACCCTCGAACTGTGAGATCATGACCTGAGCCGAAGTCGGATGCTTAACCAACTGAGCCACCCAGGCGTCCCTCTTTCTTTCTTCTTAAAGTGATCTCTGTGACCAATTTGGGGCCCAAACTCCCAACCCAAAGATCAAGAGTTGCACACTCTAGGGACTGAACCAGCCAGGTGCCCCAATTTTTCTATATTCTTGATATTAAGCATATTTTGGCTAAACTGCTTATAATCATCTTCGAGAAGTCAGCATTTCTAGCTCCCAATAGAAGTTTCCAGATCCTCTTATACATAATTGACCTGATGCAATATTTTAAGGCAGATATTAGCTTTTCTGTATATACTATGACCTAGTGTGTACTTTTAATATGTTTTACAAAGTGAATATTTTGAAGGTTAGAGATAATTTTCTTAAAATGCTGTTTGAAATGTGTATGCAAATATCTCATTATTATTTGAAAGGGTTCAGATGATGTAGAAATGCATTGTATTTAAAATGTACATACCAACACGGAAAATATTTACTGGTTTTCTAATTTTGGTGATGGACATCTTCTATTTCATTACATACACTCTTTATAGCTCACCAATAAAATGCATTTTGTTCCTCATCTTTTTATATAGTATCCTGAAGGCAACTTAGCCAATTTAGCATACACAGTAATAGTAATAACAGCTTTTATTTGGTATGTGACAGAGCTCTGCTATATTAATTTACGGAATGCTGGCAGCTACCCTATCAAGTAGAGCTTTTTTCTAATCCTCATAGTGCAGATGACAGAACAAAGTCACTAAACGTAAAGTAACTTGCCTGAGGTCACACACCTAGGCTGGGATTTGAATTCGACAGTTTCAGAGCCCAGGACTCTGATCTATCAGGCAACACTGCCTCTCATATGCGATACTGATACGCGATACAAATGATGCCATTTAATGAGAAGTCACGATGAGACACTGTAGAGATTATAAACAAAGGTAACGAGCAAAACCCAGAATTTCCAAATAGAGTCACTGTATTAAAATGAACTTGCCAAGTCTGGGACTTGAACTCGGGACCCTTGTATAGTCAATTCCATAATCTGGAACCACTAGAAGTAAAATGAAGCCAAGCCACGCAGGGGCCCGTTGCCCGGAGAAAGGGAAAAGACCCAAGTGGGGTGAATGGGGATTGGTGCAGGGGCTCCCGGCTCCCCCACACGCCAGGCAATACTGGGCCAAGAGGGCGGGTGGCTGCTTCGGCCGGGCTACGGACGGGAGCACCGCCCCGAAGGCGCCGGCCGCGGTGGGGACGCCCGGCCAACTCCAGCCAGTCCGCCAGGCTGGGATCGCTGGGGTGCAAAGGAGCGATGGGCCCCGCGGGATTCGGAGAAGCAAAGGAAGGAAGGACAGAGTACAGGGCTCTCCTCCTCCGGGACGGAAACTGCGCTCACGTTCACGGTTCTAACCTGTCCTGCGCGGACGGCGCGGGTGCAGCAGCAGCAGCAGCGCGCCGGGCTCCCGGCCCGCGCCCCCGCGCCGGCTTCCAGCACCATCCACCGCCGCGTCCCGCCCGCTGCTCGGGGCGCGCGCAGGCCCTGGCCGCTCGCCGGGATTTTCCTCCGAAACTGGCGAGGCCGGAAAACCCACTATGGTCTCGGAGCACCGCCTACACCTGGGCGCTTCCCCGCCCACTCACCCCCCACGCGCGGCGGGCAGGTGGCGGCGCACAGACCCCCGCCCAGTGCCCGCCGTTTCCCGCCCCCGCCCCCCGGACGCGGCGACGCAGACCCCGCCCCAAAACGCCCGCCCGCTCACCGCCCCCTCCCCACAGCAGGGGGAGGGGAGCGGCCCAGCAACACTGACCACCCTCCGCTCGTCTCCCCATCCCTTCCCGCCGGCCGCGAGGCCCCTCCTGGGTCCCCGGCGCGCCCACGCCCCCTTCCAGTCTCCGCAGCCCGGGCGCCCCGACTCGTCCCAACTTACCGCGCGCTGCTCGGCGAGCGCGGAAGACTCACTGGCCGGGCTTCGCTCAAGAAAAATGCCCGCGGCGCCGGCCCCTTAACCGCCTCGGCCAAGGCTGGGGGACAGTTCAGGCCATATCTGTTCTCCAGAGCTTAAAGGCCGACACCGAGCCCGACCCTCCGGGGTGCGTGTTCCCGCGCCCACTTCCTGCGTCCCCCACCTGAGTTGCGCTTTTCCTAAGGGGAGGTTCTGCGAGTCGGGGAGTGTCTGCTCTGCCTTCTCACCTGCGTCCCAACTGCCGGCCTCCAGCGCCCCGCCGCTTCCTCGCCCTTCTCCCTACCTGGTGACAGTGCCGACGCGCCCACCGCCCGAGCTCCCCACACGTGCTTCGGGGGTCAGCTACACTCCCGCGCCCTCTACCCACTCACTGACCTCAGGCCACAAAGGCGGAATCGTGCGGACGCCCGGATGGACCCGGCAGAAACTGATCCCGGAGGCAGGACGCCCCCCTGGAGGCCCAGTCACACCCTAAGCCCATGCACCCCCACAATGCGCAGTGACTAACCTACGCGGCTGGACCGGCCGAGGAGGCGACCGACCCGCACCCGCTCCCGCCACCGCGGCGACAGCGAGGGTCCAGGTCCTGAGCGCGCGCCCCGCCCGGTCCCGGCCACTTCCCACCCCGAGGCCTTAGGGGGAGTCCGAGAGGAGGCAGGGGGTTGGGGGTGCGGGGTACTCACGGTTCCACCGTCCGCCGGGCGAGCCCGAGGGGAAGCTCCGGCCCGCTCGCCTCCGTCGGCCGTGCGCATGCGTCCCGCGGGTGCCTTATTTTTTATTACAATACCAACTGGTGGCTCTACTACGTCCGCGGTCGCCCTTCCCGGTTTTTCTCTTCCTCCGGCTCGGTCTTTCCTCCCGCCGTCTCTCCCTCGCTCACGCTCCCTCTGCTCGGCCGCCCCCCCACCTCCGCTCGCGGGCCGGGCTATCCGGGTCTCGCCTCCCTCTTGCGGCGGCGCGCTCCACTGCGGCGGGGGCCGGGGGTCGCCCCGGGCTCCAGGCCGGACGCAGTCCGCGGCGGGACTGTAGCCCCTCCTCCGAGCCCGGGATCAGGCAGAATCCGGAGTGTGGGCGCGTCGCCCCGCGAGCGCGGAGGGCGTCTGCAAAGCCCCTCTGCGCGCCCTCCGCCCCGGCGCGCGGGGGCCGGGCGAGACTCGGCTGTGCGGGGACGCGTGCTCAGGTCTTGTGAATGAAGGAGGGAGGAGCGAGTGCGAGTGTGCTGCGGGCGCGCCCCCAGCCGAGGGGGCGCCCCGTCCCTGGGGAGTCCACGCCGTGGATGACCCCGCCCTGGAGGCCTGCCCCCTACCTTCTCCCCTGCCCTGGGTGCTTCTCCGAGCTCTGCCCCCCCACCCCCCGCGCAGTTTCAGCCCCTGCTGGTCCCTCTCTGGAAAGGGGTTCCACGCCCTCTTCCTGCCGCGGTGGCCGGCGCCGAGGTGGGGGCGGGGATGGGGGCGGGGGTGGCTAACTCCGGATTCCGGATCCCGCTGGGACCCCAGGCAGCCGCCTTGCGTCTCCAGGGGCTCCAAAGTCCGGGAATAGAGAGAGCCCTGGGGGGGGTGTTGCCGCCCAGTCTGCGGGCGGAGAGCGCCGAGGGCCCCTCCACACCCCGCCGCGTGCCCCCGGGAGCGAGGCGCAGACGGACGCGGCGCCCTGAGCCGGAGCTCGGAGGGCTCAACTGAAGCTGGAAGCTGACCTGACACAAAAATAACATCACGTCATTTCCTCCGCGGCCTCCGGAGCTCGCGGGCGCCGAGAGGGCAGGGGAGTGGGAGCGCGAGGAGGGGGCGGGGGCGCGTCTCGGGCCGGCTTGGAGGAGGGGGGCTGGGCGACACGCCGAGAGCGCGAGCTTGAGAAGCAGCCTCTGCAAGGGCCAGGGCTCCCTCCCTCGCTCATTAATCCGGGAAAGAAATGACCCAGGGAAAAGTAGCTTCGAGGGTCTCCTGCGGAAAGGGGGTGTCAGGCGAGGCGCGGGCGCCTTTTCCTTAAGCGTGCTCAGACCTCTCGACCTTCCCGCCAGAACCCTCCGCCGCCCCCGGCGCCTCCCCGCGCCCCGTGCTGGCCCGGCGTGAGTGGGTCAAGCGGTGGTCGGGAGGGAGCGGGGGACCGGGTGAGGCCGGGGTACTCACGCGCCCGGGCACGCTCGGCCCCGCGCAGGCATCCTCTGTCCCGGGCGGGGGCCCCCTGGGGGGCTAGGCGGTGCCGCAGCCGCCCCGCGCCGGAGCGAGAGGGGACCCAGCCTCTGGCCGGGCGCGAGCGGGAAGCCGGAGGGAGAAGTGCGGGCGCCGCTGGGGAGCCCCAGAAGGGGGTCGCCGGAGAAGGTGAGAGAAGAGCCGCGCGAGGCCGGAGAGCGTGCTGAAAAGAAGGCTGAGCCGCTTCGGGGCAGCTGGCGAGTCTGGGAGCTGCGCGGGGCCGGCGGCAGGGCCGGCTACAGACGCAGGAAATGTGCTTTCAGTGCCATTTCTACAGCATTTGGAGGCGGCACTTTTGGGGTGCAAGAGAAGGTCGGAGAGAGCAAAAGGAAGGGCCTTCCCCTTTCTCTCCTTTACGCCTTCTTCCCTTCCTTCCTTCCTTTCTTCCTTCCTTCCTCCCCTCCCTCCCTCCCTCCTCCCCCCTTTCTCCCTCTGCTACCCAGTGTGGTTCTGGGACCAGCAGCTTCAATAACAACCTGGAGCTTCTCAGAAATACAGACTCTGGGCCCCTATCCCAGATACTGCCTTGGAATCTGCATGTTAACATTCCCAGGAGGTTCCAATGCAGCGTAAATATGAGACGCATCTGTGTTCCTCCCTCTTGGTTCTTGAGAATGTTCTGTGAATGAAATTCTAGTTCACTTTTGCAACCGTTGCTCTTTTCTCTCTTCCCCTCTCCCCTTTCCCACCTCGCAAAGTGCCTAGAGCTCTCCCTGCTGGAGGTACAGAAGTCGGACCTGGTTGGTTACTAGGTTCCGTTGTGAGAAGTGTCTGGGGGAGGCTTGGACGGTGGCCGAAGGCTCAACAGTGCCAGACCCAGGCCGAGTGGAAGAAGGGACTGGCTCATTTGACTTTGGTTGTGCTGGTTGGAGAGGCCTGGACACCGGGACTGTTTCGGGGCTCATGAGTGTACACAGTATGCAGGGCCCCTTTCTGCTCTCTGTGTATCCACCTTATTCTCAGGAACGCAGGCCTTTCCACCTTCCACTTGTTGCTTAGGAAATCTACATGACCACTGTGAAGGCAAAGTGATTATTTTCTTTGAAAGTAGAGGGAAGCATTAATTTAGAAGTCAGAAGCCCAGGGTTCTACACTCAGCCTTGAACTGACTCCACGGCTAACCTTGGGAAAGTGTCTTTATTCTTTGAATTTATCTACTTCGCTTATGAAGTAAAGGGATAGAAGTCCGTGGTTTTTTGAGGTCACCTGCCTAGTCAGACTCTCATTTTTGAGCTCGGAGAGCTTCCGTGTCCCCGAACACTTAGTGAAGTTACAATCCAGAACCCAATGCAGCCAATCCAAACAGCCCCCTCAAGCAAAACAGAAAGACAATCTAATCTGTTTGTGAAAAATAAGAGTGGTGGTTGCCAAGAAAATTGAAGGCGGAGGCGGGAAGCAGCGAATAAAGGTGACTGGGTGGCGAGCAGCAGGACTAGGCGCGCGGGGAGCGGGAAGGGTGTCCCAAGGGCGCGGCGGCCGCTCTCCAGGGTCCTGAAGGCGGGAGCGTCCAAGGGCGGCCCGGGGGCTTGGCGAGCATACCACCCCCGCCCCCCAACTTTGCAGTCTCCGGGCCCTGGCATGTTTTCTTTGGGCGGTGGAAGTCTTGTGGGAAGCGATTGCCGGGAGGGAGGGAGGAAACCTAGCAACCTATTCTCATTCATGAGGCCCTTTCTTGGAAGCCGCTGAGCTGGTTGGCTGATTGGTCTTTGGTTGTTTGTATGTGCTCGGGAAGAGAGCGGAGCTTGGTTTGCATTTCCGAGTAAGTTCACACTGTTTCGCTTCCCCTCATTACTTTTTCCTGGAGAATGAGGTCTTTCTCCTAGTACTTTCATTCTCCCCGTTCGATGCTTCTCTCTCATCTACCGCTTTCTGGCATCAAGCGGTTATTTTAGGGGTTGGAGAGCCCCAGAGGCTTCTGGAGCAGCGCCAACAGTTCACTCGAGGCTGGGGGAAATGAGAGATTTGGAAAACGCTCAGAGCTGGCCTTGGCACTCAGCTTCCATCTCTCCAGGGAGGAGGGCAGGGGACGAACCCCTTGGTCTGGGGATGGGGGATGGGGTAGGGGCTCAGTCAGTGCCAAGCGAGCTCCTACGCTGCTGCCAGCCGGGCCTGGGAGGGTCTTGGCTAACTTCGCTCGCACCTGCCAGTGGTGGCTGGCCAGCAGCCGTGGCAGTGTATGCCTCCAGCGCGCAGCTGGATGGCAGCAGAGACCTAAGCGGAGGAGGGCCCCGGGGCCTGAAGGACCCCATGCAAAGGAAGTCCAGAAAGAACCAGGTCAGTCCCTGGCGACCCAGAACTTGACTAAGCCCACCCACAACCTTTCCTGACCAACCTTCATTGGAGGGCTTGAACAAAGCTTAAACTGCTGAGAATGAGCAGCAGGCACACTTCTGTGACACCTGCCCCACTCCTAGGGGCCCGAAGGAAGCTTCTTGGGACATCCATGGGTCCCAGAATTTGTGTCTCCAGCTCATATTTTCAAATGGTTTTGTGAGAATGTGTGAACCTGTAACCTGACCCTTCTCTCTTCTTGCCTTCCAAGTCCTTCCCAGGTCATTTGCATGTCCCCCCCGCCCCCCACCTTCGCTTCATTAGGCATTTTGCTTCGGTCCTTTGCTTCAAGACAGAGATGCTTGTGAGTGAAAATAGTGGAAATGTTCAGGCAGAATAAAAGTCTGAGAATCAGCCCCAGAAACACAAAGCCTGGCTCCGTTGGTCCTTTGGAGACATTCAGCTTTTACCCTTCCCTGCACTGGTCTTTTCTCTCTGGATCAGCAGCCTGCCCTCCCATGCTGCCTGGTGTCTAGACACACTCTGCAGTCACAGCGAGTCTGGGGAGGGACCGCTGGCTTCTCTAACAAGCAGAGATGTGAAGCATCCTGAAGCATCCTGGGTGTAGGGTGCTGAAATCTGACTTCCTCTGGCCCTCCTGGCAAGGACAGAGCTCTGGGAGTATCAGTGTAGCCACAAAATTCGATCTGAGACAAGTTATCTGAGGAAAGACCTTCAACTGCCCGCAGTACTTCAGAGATCCCTGTCTTCCTGTTAGGCCAGACTCCAGATGACAGTTGGAGGGTTTCACTGATAGCCCCAAAACGGAATCATCTTGGAATCTGTATTTCTGAAAGCACAGCTCCTTAGGGATCCAGAAGACTTGGGGAATACTTTATGAAGATCGAATGTCCACTTCCTTAAGTTATCATATTGAGTATTGAACCATGCCGAGGAAAACGTCACCACATCCAAATCAATATACGCAAAGTTTCTTCCCTTTAAAAGCCACATTGAAAAATTTCATTCGCCCCTAAATAGCATCATTTCATAAAAGAAACATCCATGGCAGGATTAAATTACATCTTTTAAAAAAATTTTTCTTTTAAATGTTTTATTCATTTCTGAGAGAGAGAGACAGTGTGAGCAGAGGAGGGTCAGAGAGAGAGGGAGACACAGAATCTGAAACAGGCTCCAGGCTCTGAGCTGGCTGTCAGCACAGACCCCAACATGGGGCTCAAACCCACGAACTGTGAGATCATGACCTGAGCCAAAGTCAGACGCCTAACTGACTGAGCCACCCAGGCATCCCAGGATTAAACTACTTCTAACCAAAATTTTCTGAGAGCCTTTAGAATAAAAATCACAGTTAGAATGGAATTTGAAATTGATTTAATTTTTTGAGATGACCTATTTTCCACCTGGATTCTTTTTTCCGAGAATTCTGTTTCGCTGTGGTGTGACCCTCTTAGACACTTTTATTTTACACTATTTGGAGAACCATTTCCTCCACTTGGATCTAAGAACCTAGTTCACAGTGACTTAAAGCTATAATGCAAGTGTTTGCTTGTGCTGAGAACAAACCATGCAGTTTGGAAAATAGTAAGATATAAGACAGACAGATCATGGATATTAAAGTCACAGGTTACTATTAATTTGAGGCCAACCAAACTGTTAATAGCATGTTTCTATTAGGGTTCACTTCAAATCTCAGAGTTCCTAGTGAAAGTACAACTGTTAAAAAGAACATCTCTGTAGCTCGTAATTAGCTCTGACTTCATACATTTATTTAATAACTTTTTAATCCCTATGCTTCGGGCTAAGCATAGACCCACCTCTATGGAGGTGTTATAAGTAAATGTTGTATAATGGAACATTGATAGTGAGGAAGGTCGGGCTAGAAATAGAAGTGGAGGGGACCAGAAATGAGGGCCATTTAGGTGACATGGATGTCTGGGGAAGGGAATCCCTGCAGGTTCTGTCTGCTTAGTTCTTTCTGAAATAATGGGCCCTCTGCCTCCCTGCCGGTGTTGTTAACCACATGAGGAGCTTAGGATAGGAGGTGGGTCTTTATTGGAATATACGGTATATCCATATATTTATTTGAATTATATGCAAAACTGAACTCTTGATTTTCCCCTCCAGACTTTCTTCTCCATCTCCGTGAATGGCTACTTGATCATTTTTGTTCAGGTCAAAAACATTGGAGTATCCCTGACTTCTCTCTTTCTTTCATACACTTCAGGAAACTCCAACTGCTTCATATATTCACAGCTATTACTCTGTGTTATAGGCTGAATTGGATCCCCCCCGCCCCTGAATCGTATGAAGTTCTATGAATCCCCAGTATCCTCAGAATATGACCTTATTTAAAAATAGGATGGTAGCAGATATAATTAGTTGAGATGAGTCACGTTAGAATAGTGTAGGCCCTAACGCAGTATGATTGGTGTAAAACAAAAAGGAGAAATTTGGACACAGGTACCCACACAGGGAAACTGCCATGTGAAAATGAAAGTAGAGAGGGGCGCCTGGGTGGCTTAGTCGGTTAAGCGTCCGACTTTCGCTTAGGTCATGATCTCGCGGTTCGTGGGTTCGGGCCCCGTGTCGGGCTCTGTGCTGACAGCCAGCTCAGAGCCTGGAGCCTGTTTCAGTCTGTGACTCCCTCTCTCTCTGACCCTCCCCTGCTCACGCTGTCTCTCTCTCTCTCTCTCTCCTAGAAATAAATAAAACATTTTTTAAAAAAGATTAAAAAAAATTAAAAAAAAAAGAAAAAATGAAAGTAGAGATCAGGGTGATGCATCTACAAGCCAAGGAATGCCAGAGATTGCCAGCAAACCATCAGAAACCAGGAAGAGGCATGGAACAGATTCTCAGAAGAAATCTGGCCACAAGACTGAAACACGGAAAGCCTTCTTCAGTTTCCAGCCTGTTGGCCTGCCCTGCGGATTTCAGACTTGCCAGCCAACACAACTGAATGGAATGAGTCGGTTCCTAAGATAAATCTCCCTCTCCCTCTCCTCCTCCTTCTCCCCCTACCTCTCCCGCTTCCCCTCCCCTTCTCCTCCCTCCCCTCCCCCCTTCTCTCTCTCTCTCTCTCTCTGTCTGTCTCATAATCTACCCATCACGTCTATGTCCTAGAGTTTCTGGTTCTCTGGAGAATCTTGACTAGTACTCTCTCGTGCAGCTCTTAGCATCATTCACCTGGACTATTGGGTTATCTTCCTAGCTGGTATTTCTGTTTCCCCTTTGTCTCATTTCCCCCTCATTTCCCTCATTTTGCCTCCTATTCCCTTAATACTGAAGCCAGGATTTTCCTTTAAAATGTAGGGCAGTTTATGTCACTCTGCAACTCCACACTTTGTATCAACTTCTTATGTCAGATTCACATCCAAAGACCTTACACTAGCCCTCAAGGCAGAACATGAACAGTCCCATCTGACCACAAAGGCTTCCTCTTCCTATACAGCTATTCTTTTTAAATTATTTTTAATGTTTTATTTATTTCTGAGAGAGAGAGAGATGGCGTGAGCAGGGGAGGGTCAGAGAGAGAGGGAGACGCAGAATCTGAAGCAGGCTCCAGGTTCTGAGCTAGCTGTCAGCACAGAGCCTGATGAGGGGCTCAAACCCACGAACCGTGAGATCATGACTTGAGCCAAAGTCAGACACTCAACCGACTGAGCCACCCAGGCACCCCCCAATGCAGCTATTCTTGCCATATTGGTTTTCCATAGCACTTCTTACTATTTGATGTACTATATATTTACTTCTGTATTTGTGTGATGAACGTAGTAACTTTTTCTTTTTTGTTCATTGCTGTATCAATAGCATCTAGAACACTGCTTGGCCCTTACCAAAGTGCTCAGTAAGTATTTGCTGGGCCAATGAATGAAAACACAAACTCAAGTATGAATCACTCACAAAGAGGAATGGAAGTCTGACACTCGCTACAACATGGATGAACCTTGAGAACATTATGCTAAGTGAAAGAAGCTGGACACCAAAGGACAAATATTATATGATTCCACTTATATGAGGTACTAAAAATAGGCAAATTCATGCAGCTAGAAAGTAGCATGGCGGTTACCAGGGGCTAGGTGGAGAGGACAGTGGAGAGTCACTGTATAATGGATGCAGAGTGTTTGGGTTGGGAGGAGTTCTGGTAGTAGACAGTGATTCCACAACCTCGTGAGTGTATTTAACGTCACTAAATTACGTACTTCAAATGATTAAAGTGGTAAATTATTTCGTTATTTCTATTTTACCACAGTTTAAAAAAAAGTTAAAAACTCTTAAAGATGCGAGCTCAGAGGAGCCTGAGAATGTCCACCCATTGGGGAAAAATGGCTGAGTTAATCATTCTGGTTCTTCCAGAGTGTTCACCCTTCTCTTGGGGTTCTCTCGCTTTGATTTCTGCTGCCACCAGCTAAAAGTGTTTGCAAACCTAGGTATTGCCAACTCTCATTCTATTCTAGAATGTAGTGGGGCATACGTTGTGATATGTAGAAGTAAAAAGAGAATAGCTAAAGCAGGGTCCAAGAAAATGAGCGTAAGCCACTCATGTATTTATTTCAACTTTGATCACGTGTCTCTCAAGTACCAAGCACTGTCCTCGATGCTCTGCATTCAAAGTGAGTGAGGAAGAAAACGACCTGCTCTTACAGTGTGGTGAATGAGAGGGTAGTAAGAATCCATATAGACTTACCCTGTGTAGGCAAGTAAGTCACGGCAAGGATTTTGGATTTTATTTTAAAAGTGGTGGTAAGTCGCTGAAAGGTTTTAAGCAAGAGAGTGACATGAGCTGATTTATATTTTTAAAAGACTCCTTTGGTGCTTTGTATTGGAGTGAATTGGAAAGGGACATGGGAATAGTCAAACAGGAGGCTTGGCAATGGTCCAAGTGAGAGAAGATGATGACTTAGACAGTCGTGGGAATAACATACAGAGAAACGGATAGACTGAAATGTTTCAGAGAGAATTAATGGCACATCAGGTGGACTGGAAGTGCAGGCTGAGAAAAAGGGAATTAAAGATAATACCCAGGTTTTCTGAGTTGAGCAGTTGGGTGGCTTGCCGAAATGAGGAAGATGGGGAGGGAAATCAAGAATCCTGGTAAACACATTTGTTAGATGCCTATGAGTCATTCAAATGGAGATGTTAAGCAGGCTGTTGTAAAAGAGACTTGGGCTCAGCGTAGAGGTCTGGGTGGGAGTCTAGGAGATGTAAATTTAGGAGTGATTGGCATAATATGGTATTTAAAGCTATTGGAATTGGGTAGGATTCCTAGAAAGAGATGAAAAGATAGAACAAGATTGAGTCAATTTAAGGAATTTGAACCGTGTCCAGATGGAAATGGGTAGGGAGCCATTGACAAAACTTAGGGTGTTCACAGGGTCAGCTTTGTATTTTAGAAGGCTCTATCTGTCCTCTGGTGTGATTTAGAAGCAGACATGATTGATTGGAAAGAGGGACCAGGGAAAATGCTGTTGAAATAATTTTTGGGGAGATGACCTGGACAAGCATTAAATGGGATGGAGCCCAAGAGATCCTTTTGAATAGTGTGAACAAAACCTAGGGATTGATTAGAGGTGTGAAATGAGAGCAATGGCAAGGTTATGCCTCCAGACTTCAGTTCAAAACCAGGTGGATGAGGTCTCATTTTACTGTGATAGAGAACTCAGGGGAAGAGTTTGGGGAAAGTAAAGACATCGTGCTAATTTTGAAGTACCTATTAGACACATAAGTCTAGATGGTCAGTAGACTTTTGTAAATTCACGTGAGAGCTGCAGGAGACAGAGCTGAGTAGACTCATCAGTCCAGAAGCTGCTGCAGACCCTTTGACTGGCCGCCAGGGATGAGGAGTCCAGTGAGGAGAGAAAAGGGCCAAGGATGAAAACCTAGGGAACTTCCAAAATTTCAGTCGATAAAAGGAGAGGAATTTTGCAAATTAGCCTCAAAGATGGCAGCCACTGAAGAAGAAGGAAACAAGGCAAAAGGGACATCATCTGTTATGTTCCAGACCCTGGTTATTTCTTTCCATAACCCCGCAAGCAGGTAGTGGTCTCATCTCCATTTTACAGAAAACTGTATTGAGACTCAGGTGAAATAACTTGGCCCAAGACACTTATCTAGAAAACAACAGAAATCTGAAGGAATAAAAAAAATTTTTTGGGGGGGGTGCCTGGGTGGTTTAGTCGGTTAAGCGTTCGACTTCGGCTCAGGTCACGATCTCACGGTTGGTGGGTTCGAGCCCCGCATCGGGCTGTGTGCTGACAGCTCAGAGCCTGGAGCCTGCTTCAGATTCTGTCTCTCTCTCTGTCCCTCTCCTGCTCACGCTGTCTCTCTCTCTTTCTCAAAAATAAACAGTAAAAAATTTTTTAAAATGTTTTTAATTTAAATAAACACTAAAAAAGTTTTTTTTAAAATGTTTTTAATTTATTTCTGGGAGAGAGAGAGAGAGAGAGAGACAACATGAGCAGGGGAGGGGCAGAGAGAGAGAGGGAGACACAGAATCTGAAGCAGGTTCCAGGCTCTGAGCTGTCAGCACAGAGCCTGACGCGGGGCTCGAACCCACAAACCTGAGCCGCCTAACCAACTGAACCACCCAGGCGCCCCAGAAGTTTTAAGGAATTTAAGCAAACGTTGGAGTATCTGGTTACTGCGCTTTGATCTTCAGCAGAAGGGACAAACCGTGTGTGCGCATGCTCTTGCATACATGCATGTGTATACACACAGCCGATCTCTGGGAGGCTGCAAAGCAGCTGGTAAGACTGAAGAGTTTTTGTCACTGGTGGATCGGGGAGTTGAGGTTGGCCACTAGCCAGAGGGACACTTATTATGTCATATACACGTTTACGCTCTGTATGATTGTAGTAAAGTCTGCAATAATAAGGGGTTTGGCTCCACCCCTTTTTAAGATGCTTAATTGATTGCTGACAGCTTTCAGTTCTCTTACTCTTCTTTCCCTTTTGCCCCACATCCGGGCAACCTGATAGCACAGCCTAGACGCTTTCTCCTTTGGCCCCTGCAGGATGTTCAGGCCGTGCAAGCGCTGGCTCTTGCAGAGGAGAGCCCTCAATTCCAGCCTTACCATAAAATCCCAAGCCTCTCTCCTTCTTCTCTTTGGGGTGTGCGTTGAGGGGACAGCCCATTCTGCTTGTGGAGAGGTGACCACAGCAACTGTGTTCATTCACAACTGTAAGGCTGGACTAGTCTAATTCTGAATTTTCTAATTCAAAAGTATAAGTTAACTAAAAATTTTTTATTTATGTATTAAAAAAAATTTTAAATGTTTTTAAATTTATTTCTGAGAGACAAAGAGTGACAGTGCGAGCAGGGGAGGGTCAGAGAGAGAGGGAGACACAGAATCTGAAGCAGGCTCCAGGCTCTGAGCTGTCAGCACAGAGCCCGACTCGGAGCTCGAACCCACAAACCGTGAGATCATGACCTGAGCCGAAGTTGGACGCTAAACCGGCTGAGCCACCCAGGCACCTCTAACTAAAACATTTTTAAAAGGTGAGAATAAAAAAGGTCCCTGTACCAAAGTCTGAAGATTTTAAGATCTACGTGGGCCTTCTCCTCCATCTTTCTTATTTGTTAGCTCGTTAAAAAAAAACTGAAAAGGACAAGATAAACACTAAACTAAACTAAAACCTGTACTCTTCTATATCTCCAGAGATCAGGAAGGGGATTATTATTATGTAAACTCTCAGAAAGTTGAAAAGAAAAATTCCAAATGAAGTTTTGAAGCTTTAGTGATGTTTTATGGGATCAGGGGCACCTGGATGGCTCAGTCGGTTAAGTGATGTTTTTTGGGATCTTCAGCTCTATAAAAATTTCATTTGTCCAACTTACTATATTTTAAAAACTCATGGATGGTTCTAATTTAAAAATGGTATAATTTGTAGATAATTATGTAATTTTGTAACATTATATAAAAATTACATATATGAAAATATATGTCTATGTATATATACACATATATGTTTATATATAATATCTGTATATATGTATACACACATATCCACCCAAGCAAGCTATTCCTGGGGAATAGTAAGCAGTATTCTAAGAAAATCCCCATTATATTTTGCTTACTTATTTTTATCATAAATTGCCGTGTTTTACCCCGATGTACAAACACTTACAAAATGTTCTCATACGTGCATCTCACTACTCCCCACGTCCCGTCCTTGCAGCTATTGGATGAGGAAACTACAGACCAGTGAGCTCAGATGGTCTGTTAGGACCGGTGGGAAGCAGAACTGGGCCACTGACCAACGCCTCCTGACTGCCATGCTTCTTGACCCACATCCAGGAGACATGGTCATTATTTACTGATGTCGGTCATGATAATTGACAAAGACAGTAATTGATGGCAGCGATTCTGTTGCTCCATATCCATGAATGCCCCTGACAGTGTGGCTAATTGTAGTTAAATGCTTTTAGCGACATTATTCTTCTTGGACCAAAATTCCAATTTCCCCTCCTTCTCACACCCAGCAAGGAATGAGAAGTCCATGACTTCGTGCATCCAAGCTGCCGTTGGAGATTGAATTACTGACTCTCCAGGCACTGGGTCAGTCAATCACATGGCTGTTGATTCTCTGCTTTCCTAGTAAAACACTTAGTTTGCTGAGGTCCTAAAAGGACAATAGAGCTTTTGTAATAGCCTGATTCACCTAAAACTGCAGAACAGCATTTTACATCCTAACAGAGAAGCCGTAACATTTTAGACAGTAGAGAATACACACCAAAGCAAAGCCTTTAGGAGACTCTGCCTCACAGAGTGTCAGACACCTTTACTAAGTTAAATCCATGGAGTACAGGATATTGTTATTCTGAAATGAAATAGGATACAGTTGAAACCCTGTATAATTTATAAGATTTTCTCTTTATTTTTTTTCAAGAAAGCTTGTGATTGCCATGCAGCCAAGCTTTCCACAGTGGCTGACAGAGTCTAATATACTTGTAAATCATACATTTAATTTTTCCACTTCGAATGCAGTTTCTCTTCAGAAGCTATAGAGCAGGTTAACTAAGGTTCATATTGTAATAGTTCATCCTAAGGCTTTGCAAGGATTGATGTCAGCAGCTATGAGAAATGAAAACCCTATGAGCTAGTGGAAGCAAAGAAGCTTGAAATATGCAAGTGTGAGAGTTGCAGGGGACAGGGCTGCTTGCATAGTTGAACGTCTTTTTTTTTTTTTTTTTTTTGAGAGAGAGAGAGTGCAAGCAGGGGAGGGGCAGAGAGAGAGGGAGACACAGACTCTGAAGCAGGCTCCAGGCTCTGAGCTGTCAGCACAGAACCCAACGCGGGGCTCGAACCCACGAACTGCGAGATCGTGACCTGAGTTGACGTTGGACGCTTAACCGACTGAGCCACGCAGGCGCCCCGAAAGTCGTCTTTTCCTTAAGTTGTCAGTATGTGAAAGTTTCCAACACTGCCAAACACTTCCCCTGGGCTCTGTAGCTCCCCTAAGGTGCTTAGTGGAAAGAAGGGAGGAGGTTGGTAAAAGCCCAGGGCAGGGGAAAGGCCTTACTAGTTGGAGCTGCAGAGTCCACAGAGGGAGGTCCTCCCAGCTCTGTCCCTGCGACTTTGGAGAGTCTGCTCTCACCTGGGTCGTAGTTTCTTTTTCTGCACAGAGAGGGTTAGTGCAAATGGTCTGTAGGGCTTCTAACAGCGGATTTCTGTGTTCAGTGTGTGTCCCCTTTTCTGACACATAATCACTTTCCATTGTCTTCTCTTGGGACGCCTTCCCCACACACATAAATGTGTACACACACACACACACACACACACACACACCCATCCCTGTACCTTAGAGCAGAGAAGCAGAGCAGAATCCAGAGGGGGTTCTGGAGCCAGCATGCCTCCCCAAGGGAACATTTTTCACGTCCCCATGGGGACTCCCCAGCTTGCTTGCTTAATTAAATTACAGCAGCCTCCTAAAGAGTTTCCGCCTCAACCTGCCCCCCACCCTGCAGAAGGAGTGTTCTTTCTAAAAGGCATGTGTGATCATGTTACTCCCCTCCCTCTAACCATTCAATGGCTCCTCATTTCTCTATAGGTCCTAACGTGGCATGTAGACCTTTTGTGATTTGATCCATACTCTGTTTACTTACCCACTTGTCTTTTCACTATTACGTTGTACTCAAAGCTCCAATCATTTTAAAGTTCCTCAGTTCCTAAGATCCCCTTGTTCATTCTCATTCCTGGTATAAATTCTCCTTCTGCTGAATCTTTGCCCATTCCCATTCCGCTTCTCATCTTCTTCCCCAGGCAGTCTCCTACTTAGCCTTCAAATCTCAGCTTAGGTGCCATTTCCTCCAGGAAGCTCTTCCAGGTTGGGTTAGCTGCCCATGTGCTTTCTCTTGTCGCAGCATTTCCTGCACTGAATTGTGATAGTCTGAGGGTCAGGACTTTGCCTTATTCAGGCCTGTGTCTCAAAAAAACTGAAAGCGGTACTTAGACATCATGGGTATTCAATCAGTATTTGTTAAACGAATGAACTTAGAAATGACACGTTCTGGAGCTGGTAATTGTGGCAGCTGGGTAATGGGTACATAGGGTTTTGTGACGCTATTATTTACTGTGCTGTTTTCTCTGCTTTTATGCATATTTGGCATTTGCTATAATAAAAAGATTTTTTTAAAGACATGATTTTTAACTTTTTTAAATGTTTATTAAAAATTTTTTTAATGTTTTTATTTATTTCTGAGAGAGAGAGAGAGAGAGAGCAGGAGTAGGAGAGGATCAGAGAGAGAAGGAGACACAGAATCTGAAACAGGCTGCAGGCTCTGAGCTGTCAGCACAGAGCCCGGTGCGGGGCTCGAACTCACGAACCATGAGATCATAACCTGAGCCGAATTCGGACGCTTAACCGACTTAGCCACCCAGGCGCCCTAATGTTTATTTTTGAAAGAGAGAGACAGAGCATGAGTGAGAGAGGGAGGGAGACAGAGAATCTGAAGCAGGCTCCAGGCTGAGCTGTCAGCACAGAGCCCGACGTAGGACTCGAACTCACACACCATGAGATCATGGCTTGAGTCCAAGTCATACACTTAACCAATGAGCCACCCAGGCACCCTTGATGATCTTTAACTTCTAAACAACATCTCAAATCTTAAATTGCAATAGACAAGAAGCGGCAGGATAGAAGCTACCACCATCCCATGCACTAGCCTCCAGGGCACGGGGCTTACTAAAATGGGTGCTCCGAGAAGGTGTGATGCAAAACCGAACACGGGCAGGCCTTCCTCGAGGAGCTTGGCCTCTGTGTGTCCCTACGGTCCCCAGCCAGACCCACCGATTTCATGCCGATGGAGTGCAAAAACCAACATGGCAAGAACAAGGGAAGACATTGATCCCCCCAAAGTGGACATTTGTGCCTGGGCCTTGTAGCTCTTCTGCTGGCTCCTAATATACCAGGCTTTGTGCGAGTCTCACCAAGGCTGCACAGGGCCCCGCCCCAAGGCGCTCTCTCTCTCTCTCTCTCTCTCTCTCTCCCTCTCTGCTGGCCTGGCTGCCTGGAGAACTTGTTAGCCTGCATTGATTTCTTTGAGACACCACTGCATTGGATCGCTTTGCTCTGCATTTGAAAAGGGGTGTTTTTCTTGAGGAGGCTGGACGTTGGCCCTGACTTGAAATTACAGAGTTGGAAACCATTCAGGATCCATAACTATCATGAGTTTCCTTCACAGCAGATGAGATTCTAACGATGGCCTTAGCTTACAGAGGTAGAGAAAACTCAGTATTTCACCCATGTGGTGGGAACGGAGAAGCAAAATAACACATTTCTGTGTACTAATCAGTCAGCAGACCAGCGTTGACTGGGCTCTTCTCATGTGCCAATCATGTGTGAGGCTGTGCCTGTGGATGGAATAATGAAGTCAACAACTGCTGTGAGGGAAACGGGGTAGAAATCACGCATGTAAGTTCCAGGGCTTCCTCAGGACAGCGGCATGGGACCAATGGGAAGCCTGGACCAGTGGGTACAGATTGCATTTTACAACTCAAAGTATCTCATTAAAAAAACCTAATAACATGTGTGAGAGGTATTATTGTCTTGATTTTACAGATGAAAACTAAGACTCAGAGAATTAAACCCGATTTGGACCTGAATTCAAAACCAGTTCTTGGCCATTACGAAGACATTGCTTTTATGTCGTCGTACTGCCTGGTTTGTGCCTGCGAATGCCAAAAAGATGCGCGTAGCTGAACTTTTGCAGTTGGGAGAAAGGACGTCTTCAAGTAACCAGACTTCCTTCGGTTCTGCCGCAGCTGCGGGTTTTACTAGATGGAGATCCTGCAGTGCGGTCACGTCCAGCAGATGTCAGCATTCACCATTCTTTGGCTCTCCCGGGTCTTGCTTTTACAAAGTGTTAGGACATGGAGCCTGTCTTGCGCTTGGGTCCCCAGAATGGCTATTGCATCTGGGCATGAGGTGCAGAGCTGTGTGCAAGAGGGTGCAGCTGAGCACGGCGTCTCGATTCAGTGAGAAGGCATTTGAAATGGTCATGAGCCCTCTGCTGCCCTGATTTTCTAAAATCCAAAGGCGTTCATTTTTTTTTCTCCTCCCTTTTGCCATTTCCTGTTTCTAAAACCCAAGTCATTTCTTCTTTTTAAAAGGTGTCTATTTATTTTGAGAGAGTGAGTGCATGCTGTGTGAGTTGGGGAGAGGGAGGGAGAGAGAATCCCAAGCAGGCAGTGTGGAGCCTGATGTGGGGCTCAATCCCATGACCTTGGGATCTTGACCTGAACTGAAATCAAGAGTCCAAGGCTTAACTGACTGAGCCCCGCAGGCGCCCGAAAACCAGCCCGTTTCCGATGGATGAGCCAAACAGTTATTACCTGGCCTTTGGCCAAGGCTGCGCAGAGAAAGAGGAGGCTCTTGAAGTTTCCAGAGGATGCCGGAATGCTACCGGTGCCAGGGGCAGCTGGGATGTGGACCAGGCTGGAGTGTGGCTTCTGACGAGGGGTCAGAAATAGCCCCAAACACCAAGGTTTCTCTTCTGCTCAGCTTCTCTGTGCCTCAGATCCCACCCCTGCAAGTTCATCCTGTGGCTCTAATCTTTTTTTTTCCGTTTATAGTTTATTGTCAAGTTGGTTTCCATAGACACTCAGTGCTCATCCCCACAAGTGCCCTCCCCCATGCCCATCACCCCCCTTGCCCTCCCATCAGTCCTCAGTTTGTTCTCAGTTTTTAAGCGTCTCTTATGGTTTGCCTCCCTCCCTCTCCTTAACTATCTTTTCCCCTTCCCCTCCCCCATGGTCCTCTGTTAAGTTTCTCCTGATCCACATCTGAGTGAAAACATGGTCCTTCTCTGCCTGACTTATTTCGCTCAGCATAACACCCTCGAGTTCCATCCATGTTGCTACAAATGGCCAGATTTCACTCTTTCTCATTGCCCGTGGCTCTAATCTTAACCTTACAGGTTTCATGAGAAGGAATGATCTCTTAAATGTATTTATATCGAAGTGCAAATGAATTTGAACTTTATGTTTTGTCTAATGGGAGAAACCAGGCCGTGCTGAGAAAATGAATTGCCTCTGGTGTGCCTGGAAATGTTCGAGAAGGGTCTAAGGGGGGGTGTGGAGAGCGAGGGTGGCAAACTTCTGTGATCTCCCTGTCTGGCCCAGGCTGATGGGCACGGTGCCTGGGAGGACTTCCTTTGCTTCCTGTCTCTCATACCCTCCGCGACTTCACCCTGACAATTCAAGTGTTGTAAAGAGTGCACCTAACATGATGACTGGTTCGCCAAAACCTCGGGGCCAACAAAAGATGGAAAATGTTGGCTTCCTGTTCCAAAATTGCAGCTCTGGGAGAGGGAAGCTCACCGACCTTAATGGCACCAGTAGCCTGTTAAAAATAGTCCATTTGCAGCTATTTTAAAAAAAAAGACAAACATAGAAAGAAGGAAGCTACAGCATGTGGCTTTTATTTGCTAATCATATGCGTAGTGTTCAATCCTGCAAACTTTCTCTGTAACAAAGGTCCCTCTACAATTCAGTGCATGTCCTCCTTGGGCGATGCTGCTGGTAGTAAAGCTCTCTCCTTGACCGAAAACTTAAAATAATATGCCCTTCAGAACATGTGACATTCTGGGCACATGGCCACAGATGAAAGTCTTAAATAAATGGGGCTCGGTCCGACTTGCAGAGGCAGAGAGAGCAGATTCATTACAGAATGGAGAAATGTGGTGTGAAATTGGTAATCTCAAATGCTTTGATCCTTTCTTTTTAGTAATGTATTATTCATTCCGTTTGGTCCTTTCTGCTCCACCATTCTTACATAACCTCGAGCAACCTTTAATGATGATTTATAGGTAAAATTATTCATATAGCAGCGTGTCTGGGTTACCAGACGCATTGGGCCTGCACTGGGTCAATCTGGCCTGACTCAAGGGAGCTCAGAGGGTCATGTGAACCTCACAGTCCGCCATGTCTGGTGGGGGGAAGGGTTTGGCTGGTGACTTTAGACTCCAGTTGATAAGGGGCCCACCCACAGATCTTTGCTCAGTAGGGGCTAAACGGAGGAGATGGGCAGATCTGTCTCTGAAATGTGGTTATAAAGCTTGTAAGTGATAGCTCTAAAAATGCCAGAAGTCAAAATCTCCATATTAGCACTGTTTCCGTCTAGTATCATGGTTATTTGGGGAGGCCGTACACCAATTCAGCATTGCAGTCCCTCAAATCATGTTGGTCAGCTCCTTTCAGATTGTCACAACCTACAGAATGGCCAGGGCTGACTGGTCCGGGGGGTAGACACTAGACCCCTACTGGGCCAGATTCCCGCTCCTGGGACTTGGCAGTGAGAACATGGAGATGCGATGATGGGAGTCTGCTTTCTGAAGCTGACCTGTCTTTCTAGCACTTTCCACAGACTCGTAGGCTCAGGTTCCTGAGCTGCCGGGCTCCTGCCTGCCTGCTGTTTCCTGCCTGCTGTTTCTTCTGGCCGTACACAGTCTGAAAAAGCAGTTGCCAAAATGCGTTGAGACTGTACCCATGATGCTTTAGTTCATCTGTGGTATTAGGTCAAATAAAAGTCCTTGGGATGGTCTATCAGTTGAAAATGAAGCCTTACAATTTTTAGTGCTGATTTTCAAAATTCTATAAGCGAAATATATTCGTATGAAGAATCATATTTGGTTACATAATTGATGTCAGATTCAATTAGTGACGGACTCTGCAATTTGGGTTTTATTACTGAATATTTGGAATCTATTTCAATAGTCACTGCATGGTTTAAACTGAATATTGTCTGTGAGCATATTTGCTTTTTTTTTTTTTTTTTAAATTCCTTTTCTCAGGGGTGCCTGGGTGGCTCAGTCGGTTGAACATCTGACTCTGGCTCAGGTCATGATCTCACGGTACGTGGCTTCGAGCCCCGTGTCGGCTCTGTGCTGACAGCTCAGGGCCTGGAGCCTGCTTTGGATTCTGTGTGTCCCTCTCTCTCTGCTCCTCCCCCACTCATGCTCTGTTTCTGTCTGTCTCAATAATAAATAAACATTAAAAAAAAAAATCCTTTTCTCAGTCATTTTAATTGCAGTAAGTATGAAACCATTTCACGAAAGTTTCTAAATAAAGAGCCAAAAGACACAAACCTAATCTGAATTGCTTTTACCCACAGGATAGAAATACATGGTTCAGACAGAACCTATAACAACAAATTTACTATCAAATGTTCCCAGTAAGTTCACCTACATCTCTACCTTACAAGAAGGCAAAACTGTAATGTAAATTTCCTAAGATATTCACAATGATATTATGGTTTTGTGAAGGCTGGCTTGGTTTTCTTTTAAGTTTATTTCTTTTTTAGTAGTCTCTACACCCCATGTGGGGCTTGAACTCACAACCCTGAGATCAGGAGTCACATGCTCTTCAACTGAGCCAGGCTTGATTTTGACGGGAAAGCCAGCAACATGATTTTATGAGATCTTTTGAATAGGGAAAGTGAGACTTAGATATATTTTTCCTAACCATTAATTTAAAATCTGAGCATTATGGGATTTATGGGTGAAAAAAAAGCCCAAACAGTATGAGGCCAACCAGGATAGTATGTGTTTTAGACTTCCAGACAGGATCTTTTGCCATTTTTACAGATTTTTCTGAAAGGTGAAGATCAGCTGTGCTGTGCAGTGAATGTCTGAAGTGTGTGCTAGTAACAGCTACCGCTGTGGTGTAAATACATACATGGAAAGTTGTAGTTATGTATTTATGAGTCTATTTGTTGCTTAATTTCAAAGGGTAAATTCCAAACTCCAGTCCTTGAGATTAAATCTTTTTATTCCGTTAATTTTCAAATAAAAAAAGACTCCGGGATTCTCATGTCTGTCACTCAGTATCAGCATTATGCCAATTCTAGTTCATCTCATACCCTGAACCCCCTTACTCCCCACTCCCCCTGTTCTTTTAAAGGAAGTTCAAGGTCACATGTCTTTCTTCTGAAAACATTTCCGCTTGCCTCTTAAGGATTTTTTTTTTTTAAACATGACCACAGTCTCTTCTGACTTCCTTTTACTGGACGTGAGGAGTAGGATCCGCCGTTTCTCATCTTCTCCCTTCCTCTCTTTGTGTCTGTGAATTTAATATGGAATTGTAAGCCTCCTCCCTCATTTGTTTCTCCTTTTTATAACAGACCCAAACTTATAAACGATAATCACATTGTGCAGTCACTTTTTACATCTAATACCTCCCCCTGAGTGACTGTTTTCAATAATCACCATCAATCCTTCCCAACCATGACTTCCTCATATTTGAATTCTTATTTTGCCTTCATTTGTCATTACTATGAACCATGTTTTCATGTGATTTATACAGGAAGTGTGGCTGTGTCATCATCCATATACTTGCATACCTTAAAATGCTTTTCTTGAGTGAGGGCATGAATGATACTTGCTTATGAATAATTCTTGGGACATCGGGTTTTTTTCTTCGAAGCTCTCTTGCTGTAAATCAGTTTGTCTTCAGTTATTTAGTGCTTCAGAGATTTATAAGGTGAGAAGAGAAACACTGTGTGGGGTTTTCCACTGAAGGGGTAACGTTCTGCCCTTGCATAATTAGGGCTCTGTGGCATGCTACAGTACCCTGTACATTTTTTTAAATTTTGTTTTTACATTTATTTATTTATTTTGAGAGACAGAGCACAAATGGGAGAGGGGCAGAGAGAGAGGGAGACACAGAATCCGAAGACAAGCTCCAGGCTCCAAGCTGTCAGCATAGAGCCCGACACAGGGCTCGAACTCACAAACTGCAGGATCATGACCCAAGCCAAAGTTGGATTCTCAACCAACTGAGCCACCCAGACGCCCCTACAGTACCCTGTAAGTTAAGAACTTTTCTGCTATGTGAAATAAGTGAGAGAAATAAAGCTACCATATGACTTCACTCATATCTGGAATTTAAGAAAAAAAAAACAAATATGCAAAGAAAAAGAGAGAGAGAGGTAAACCAAGAAACAGACTCTTAACTATAGAGAATAAACTAGGGTCACCAGAGGGAAGGTGGGGTGGGGATTAAGGAACGCACTGGTCATGAGGAGCACCGGGTGATGTCTGGAAGCGTTGAGTCACGATATTGTGCACCTGACGCTAATATTACACTGTATGTTAACTCACTGGAGTTGAAATAAAAACTTAGAAAGAAAAGAAGTGTTTGAGAATTCTGGGACACTGCTAAGGAATAGGACTTATCACTGTACGCTGAGCGTTGTGTGAATCAGAACCCCCAGAGAGCCACACAGAGGCATCAGTTTTAGAATCCCTGCCTTCATTTGTGTTTCGGAAACTCTAGGTTTTCATTCTCAAGAACAAAAGCAAACTTGGGCCACATTAGGAAACTACATGATGCCAGATATCCTTGAACCCATTCTCATTCAGAAAAACTTCAGAAGAGAAAAGAAATACCTTAAAATATGATTTCTCTTTGCTGAAACAAATCACTTCATAGCACCAGTGGAGATGTTGGCCTCTGAAAATATAATCCAATGGCAAAAACCTAATTTAAAAACATTTTTTAAATGTTTTTATTTATTTTTGAGAGAGAGAGAGACAGTGTGAGCAAGGGAGGGTCAGAGAGAAAGGGAGACGCTCAACTGACTGAGCCACCCGGGCGCTCCCAAAAAACTAATTTTTAATGTAAACCCCTCAAAGACAATGATTTAAATGTCTAAAACACGGCAAACATGACCAAACCTTGTATTGAAAGATTTTTATCTCAAACTTTGAAGAATAGGACTTGTGGATTTTTTACGTACAGTGTTATTTTCAGAGTAGAAAGATCTTTAGTTCCAGGGTGGGAAATGAACCTTTGGGTTTTAGGAAGTAAGCACTTGGCTTTTATTTTGATATTCCTGCTGGAGGGAAGAGTGGTATTTTCTCAGAAGCCTCCTTTAAGATAATTCATGAAAAGTAATGAATGGCTGATTCTTAACTTCAGAGGATTGACTTCTTAAAATCAATTGAGAAGCACAGATACATATTATACATTCTTTCATGTAGGTATGCATATGTATATATTTTTAAAAATATACATTTTTTTCTGAAGTATAAAGAATGCTTTACTCCTTTTGGTAGCCATCTGAGTGTTCTATTAAAAATAGAGTCGAGGGGCGCCTGGGTGGCTTAGTGGGTTAAGCATCCGACTTTCGCTTAGGTCATGATCTCGCCGTTCGTGGGTTCGAGCCCCGCATCGGGCTCTGTGCTGACTGCCAGCTCAGAGCCTGGAGCCTGTTTCAGAGTCTGTATCTCCCTCTCTCTCTGACCCTCCCCTGCTCACGCTGTCTCTCTCTCTCTCTCTCCTAGAAATAAATAAAAAATATTAAAAAAAAATAGAGTCGAGTGGGAGGTATGGTGGGCATGGTGAGGCCTCTCAGTACTTAGGTCATTTCTATGTTTCCCAGTCTCCTTTGCAATTACATTGGCCAGGTGCTCAGCTCTGATCAGGGTGAACATGAATGGAAGTGATGACATTTGCCTCCCCCACAGGGAGTTAAGCTTCCTTTCCCCACTCTTCTTTTCCTAAATATGCCTGTAGGGTGACTTTGGATCCACTACGTGGCATAGCCACCAAGATGGAACCAGTCACTGGGTAGAGTCTGACCTACCTCAAATTGGCATGACTGAAAAATATGCTTTTGTTGTAAGGCAGTGAGATTTAGGGGCCCTGTTTATTACTGCAGCATGAGCCGGCCTATCTGACTGATATAGAGGAGTCGTCTGAGTTGGGCTGTTTGCAGTAAAGATCTAATATTTGGTGTCTGGTGTTTTTGTCAGCCAAGAGGAAACATTTATTTGTTATTCATGAAAACATTTCTTAAATTTTATGAAAATCATATGAAGGATTTTTGCAGTTACTTTTCACCATTCACTTTGGAACTGATCACTGTTTCCTTTCTTACTTTGGAAGGCATGAGCTGGCAACCTAGATCTTCATGAAGGTAAGAGAGAATCCAAATGAGCTATACAAGCACAACTCTGGGACAATAACCATACCCTTTATGATAAGCTGAAATATTATTTGACTTCATTTTTGTTTTGCTTTTAATGTGACACAATTGTCCTGGGTTCTATGAGCTACAGACGGAATAATTGAGGAACTTTTTCCACCTTTGCAAAGACTATAACAGGCTTCCTTAATGTCCTCATCAAAGGAAGGCGATATACAGAGGGCTCACTGAAAGCCCTGAATCTGGAGTCTCGTTGGGCTGTCCTGCCTCTGAGTTAAAGACAGCCATGCTGCTGGTGATCATAGCATAATGTGTAGAACTGGGTTTTTTTTTAAATGTTTTATTTATTTCTGAGAGAGAGAGAGATAGTGTGAGCAGGGGAGGGTCAGAGAGAGGGAGACAGAATCTGAAGCAGGCTCCAGGCTCTGAGCTAGCTGTCAGCACAGAGCCTGACGTGGGGCTTGAACTCACGAACTGTGTGATCATGACGTGAGCCGAAGTCGGACGCTTAACCGACTGAGCCACCCAGGTGCCTATAGAATTGTTGAATCACAGGGTGCCTGGGTGGCTTAGTGCCACGGGGTGCTGATTGCCAGCTCAGAGCCTGGAGCCTGTTTCAGTCTGTGACTCCCTCTCTCTCTGACCCTCCCCTGCTCACGCTCTCTCTTTCTCTCTCTCTCTCTCTCCTAGAAATAAATAAAACATTAAAAAAAAAAAGAAAAAATAAGGAATTGTTGAATCACTATGTGGTACACCTGAAACTACTATAACATTGTATGTCAACTATACCTCAATAATAATACTAATAATACTAATACTAATACTTTGCTATTATTATTAGCAACCTCAGCTAGAAATCTGCCGTAATAGGTACTGGAGAATTGCCAATTAACATTTGCATGCGAACTATAGAAGATCTAATCACGACATACTTCCAAATGAACCTTTTTCTCAAGAGGTTTGTGAACATCTTAAGTGTTAAACTAATTACTACAGAATTCTTTTCAGAGGGCCTTCAAAAAAAACCCCCAATTTTATCCTTACTGAGCTTACTCTTTCTCACATGAAAGCAGGACAAAATAATTTTGTCTTCTGAGTACATTTATGTTAAGGTATTGGATACTAGAAACATAATTCCTTTTTAACTAGGATATTTTTTTTCTTCTCTTCTGCATCCTTTTCATCACACAAAGCAGCACTGTCTTTGTAGCTACACTTTGGGGCCTCGACATTTAATTTTGTCCTTTTGGTCTGTAACATCCCCAAACAAGTGCTTTGATCAGCTGCTCAAGGGATCACATGGCTGGAACAGGAGGGCACTTAGAAGCCTGTGCTCTTAGAGACGCATTGATGTTGGAACGATATGAAAAATAATTTCGTGGAGGGTTCCCTGGCTGGCTCGGTCTGGAAAGCATGTGACTCTTGATCTCCAGGTTAAAAAAATAATTTGGTGGAAGGGACTTTCTTGTCGAAGCTCGGGCCGTTTTTATTACTGAAGAGGGGCGCATACACATATCCACATATAAATCTGTATCGATAGGTGGATTTGACTTCTTGCCAGTGTGGCTTTATGCTTTCTCTCTTTCTCTTGTCTTTCAGTTAGGGAGTGATTAGCCCAGGGGACACTCGGCATTCCATTTGCACTCCTCATCCTGAGTGAAAGAAAGGAAGCAAAAATCCCAATGGAGAAAAATATTCTGAGGAAGACAGGTGCGTGATTATATGTGTGGGGGTATGAATTTATTTTGTAGCAAACTAGTGGCCCACGTAGGAGTACTTTAGGTTGAATGCACAAAGAAAACTCTATTAAGAAATCTGACTTCAGGCCCGTGAAATTATAGTTTACTTTGTAAATCACAGTCAGAAGACATTGAATTAGTAATGAAATCAGCACCAAAAAAAAAAAAAAAAGACAACAACCAAAAACCTGGGTTCAAATCACCATGGAGCTGACTTCACACAATGTAACCATCCAGTGTTTCTAAACTGGCATTCTCATCTCTAAAACAGGTCTAATGACCCCAGTGCTACCCACCCAGTGACATTGGTTAAGAATCCACATGAGCCGAGGGGCACTTGGGTGGCTCAGGCGGTTAAGCGTCCGACTTCAGCTCAGGTCATGATCTCATGGTTCATGGGTTCGAGCCCCGCATCGGGCTCTGTGCTGACAGCTCAGAGCCTGGAGCCTGCTTCGGATTCTGTGTCTCCTTCTCTCTCTGACCCTCCCCTGCTCACGCTGTCTCTCTCTCTCTCTCTCAGAAATAAATAAAACATTAAAAAAAAAAAATGATCCACATGAGCCGGAAGAGCCACAACGACACACGCAGGAAGTATGGTGCTGGTGTCCGCAGGCCACCTACCTTTGGAGGTTTGTTTTCTTTTAACTTTCTATTTTGAAATAATGATGGATTCATGGTTAAGTTCCAAGAGAGGATGTGCAGCAGTCCCAGGCGTCTGTCACTCAGCTTCCCCAAAGGAAAATGCGTGACTGTTGTACGATATCAAAATCGGGGAAACTGACTTTGTGCCATTCATAGAGCTTTTTCAGTTTTCCCATGTCTTCCCGAGCACTCGTGTGTGTGTGTGTGTGTGTGTGTGTGTGTACTCCTAAAAAGTCTTATCACACCTGGAGGTGTGTGTCACCACCACCGAAATCAAGATAAAGAACTGTCCCACCTCCCCAAAGTTCCCCCAATCGTTGGCAACCACGAATCTGTTCTCGAACTCTATAATTTTATTTCGAGAAAAGGAACAGTTCATTCCTTTTGCGTATCAACAGTTGATTCTTTTATTGTTGCTTCATTAGTATTCCGTAGCATGGACATACCACAGTCCTTCGTTAGACGTTTGAAGGACTTTTGGGATGTTTCTAGGTTTTGGCTCTTCTCCGTGAAGCTGCTGTGAGCGTTAGCATACAGATTTTGTGTAAATGAGTGTTTTCATTTCTCCCCGGGGTAAGTGGCCAATAGTGAAATAGGTGGGCCATGTGATTGTTGCATGTTTGGTTCGGAAAGAAACTGCCAGATGGTTTTCCAGACTGGCTGAGCCACTGTGGGTTCTTACCAGGAACACTTGGGTGATCTAGTTCTTCTACATCCTTGCCAGCACTTGGTTTTTTTTCCATTGTTTTCTCATTTTAGCCATTCTGATAGGGATGTAGTAATATTTTATTGTGTTTTTAGTTTGAGTTTTCCTTGTGGCTATGATGTTAACTATCTTTCCATGTGTTTATTTGCCATATGCATATACTCTTTGATAAAAGGCTGCTATTCTAGTTGGATTTTTTTGTTATTTTATTCCAGAGTTTTGAGAGTTCTTTATATAGTCTAAATACGAGGCCTTTGTCAGATACAGGATTCTCGAATATTTCCTCAAAGTCTGTGGGTTGTCTTTTTATCCTCTTAATAGGGGTTTTGGCAGAGCAAAGGTTTATTTTTGATATTTTGAGGTTCAACTTACTATTTTTTTCTTTAGGGACTGTATTCGGACGTCTAAGAACTCTTCTTAGCCTTAGGTCAGTCAAAGGTTTACAGAAACCTTTTTTTTCCAAGAAGTTTTATTTTACTTATGGTTGTACTTTTTAAAGTCCGTGATGCAGTTTGAGTTAATTTCTGTATAAGACGTGAGGCTTCAGTCTAAGATTTTAAATGTTTCCATCATCGGCCTCTAGACATCTAGACACATTCTGGCCCATGTCTGTCTCCCTGTCTACTTTTCTACCTTTCTAGACATTATTTCACTTTCCTACCTTACATTTCATCTCTTTCACTCTTTCATTAGGCCACTTTCAGTTGCTCATTTCATATTCCTCATATACCATCCTAGCTTCTTATTTCCTTAATGATCGAAAGATTGTACTTATATGGCTATCATCTCCCACTGACATAAGTCATGCCGAGAATATGATCATATGTTGATAATGTTTGTCTTTCCCAATATACTGTAAGCCTGTCGAGAGGAAGGAGCATATCCTTCTCAAAAGCTGGCCCAGGTGTTGCAGATAACATGGATACGGTTATATTTGTAGAATTAAAGTGAATCAAGTTCTACCGTCCTTATATATGCTAGAAGAGGGACACATTCACCTATATGAGTATCTGTATTCAGATGCAACAAAAACGATTTTTTTGAAGAGGCAGAACTGATTGGAGAGGCCAGTAGCATCCCAACGGGCTCACTCCTGACTGCTCATACCTTGGCTTTACAGGCTGACCTATTCCGAAGTCAGGATGGCAGCTAGGATTGCGTGGGGCTGGCGGTACATTTGATTTCAGGATGCCGTGGGAAGATGTACTGCTGATTCATAAATACTTCCCCAATTCATTTGTCTATGGTTCTGCTTAAAGCGTTCCCCCTAAAACACTTAGAACTTTGAAATTATATGTGTGTACACACACACATATATTACATATTATATGTATAGGTGCATAATATATATATGTGCACACACACAAAACATACGTATGTTGTTGTTGCTGTTTCTTCAGAAATCTCTTTTGCATTTAGGCTTAGACACCCATTAATGAAGGACTTCTGGCCAATATATCCATTTCATTTTAGTTTCCTAAAGACCTAGTACTCAGGTGATAACGAGGGCAGTGGGGTTTCACATATTATTTGTTCATGTCTGTCCGAAAGCTCAAAAGTGAAGGTCAGTACATTTCTACAGAAAAATCTTTTTAATGACTTAGTGAAAAACCCAACACTTGGGGTGCCTGGGTGGCTTAGTCGGTTAAGCATCTGACTTTGGTTCAGGTCATGATCTCATAGATTGTGGGTTCAAGCCCCAGGTCAGGCTCTGCAGTGACAGCTCAGAGCCTGGAGCCTGCCTCAGATTCTGTGTCTCCCTCGTTCTCTCTGCCTCTCCCCCACTTGTGTTTGTTTTTCTCTCTCTGTCTCAAAAATAAATAAATAAGCATTTATAAAAACAAACAAAAACACACAACACTTTCCTTCTTGTCCCAACTGGTTAAAATAACATGACTGGCACGAAATCATGATTATTCTCAGGGTATGAGCCATCACACAAGGAACGATAAATGTTTCGGTGTTAAGGTATTTGGGTAGGTTTGCTGCGGTATGATTGCAGCATTTAATTCTCAGCTCTGATTATTGGAAGCCAGTAGCACATGCTCATCCCCTCCACTCCAAATAACCTCTTGAGAGATGATTCTATTAATAGTGAAGAGGATTTACAGACTTAAACTACAAAGATACACACAACACTGAGCAGGTAAATTGTCACTCTTTGGGGAAATAATGTTACCCATTGATAGAATCCATGCTTAGAAAATTCACCTTAAGAAGCTATGTATTTCAGAAAAAGCATCCCTTAGCTTCTTAATGTTCTCATGTTCCTGTATTGTCTTATCAGTTTTTTCTCAAGCAATTTCGGTAGAACGTGGTCTGTAATTTTTCTTTCATTACTACACGGGATATAATTTTTATTTTGGAGAAAAACATCTAAGCCACAGTAGCCACAGAGCATCAATAGTCATAAAAATCTATGGCTAAGTTTTCTGCTTGTTTAAAACATCACCTCCTGAAACAAGCAAAAAAACAATAAAAAGTAAGCATTTGTCTTAGTAAAGGGAAGCTGTTTAGATCAGAGGAAACTGGACAGAGCAGGTAATTATTATCAAGGTTCTAGTTTTTCTCTGGGGGTCGGCTTGAAAACATTTTGACAAATTGTCAATAGGATAGAGTGAGCAGTAGCTCCCTGAGCCAAAGCTTGCTTATGGTTTCATATTCTTTCCAGATAAACCTTTTCCTTGTCAAGAAAGGATCATGGAAGGTGGAGATCATCTTACCTTGACGTCACGCACAGTCTTGGGGCTTCCTTCATTTTCCATGGCTTGGAGAATACTGGCATTATATCCCTCAGCCCGAGGCAGGGGCAGAAATTGCTTCCACAGACATGGCCTGGAGAAATGTTTCTGGAGGCATTCTGGCTTGTCTGGGGAAGGACTGGGCATGTTTTTACAGGGAAGGTCCAAATGAGTCCTGCAGCCTGCTTTTAACAACATTAGCCCAGGGTCCACTCTATTTCTCTTCAATTGGCCAATGCTGGACCATCTGTCAGTCAGCTAGGGACCTCTCTGGAAAGTTACACTATTTTAAGTAAAAGGATTATCTGTTTGGTGGATCAGCAGCTTATCCACCGTTCTTTAGTGTTCTATTCTGGGTAGAGCCTTCTATTTTGATTGTCTAGGTGTGTTATGACTGCCCCCTACTGGCAGAAATGTACTACTAATTCAAATTTAATCCTCAAATGGAAAGAAATGATTTAAGTGATCTATTTGCTTAGGATAGAATGATAAAATAGATTGCTTCGCAATATTCTGCATTAGTTGTGCGAGGCAGGGACTAGGGCCTGATAATCTTGGGCTGTGCAGTCGAGAGACGGGCGGTCCACCTAAGCCGTTTAGGTTTCTTCAAAGGTCATGTTAGCAGCAGTCAGAAATGTGGCTAGAAATGTATGCTCAACTCATACCCAAAATTAAGCCCAAGGATTATTACACTTCTTGATTGATGTCATGTAGGATGAAAGTGATTTTTCTTAGGAGGTAACTGGTCATCTAATGACTAAGCCAAGAGTTGGCTTTGCACATCATACTTCATCTTTGTAAAGTGCCTTATAAATAAAGATTATTCAACAGAGTGCAAAAGGGCAGGACATAATACCTTGAGAGGTGTCTCGTGCTCAACGAGCCCCTGGTGGGTCTGGGGTGCATGGAGATAAAGGCCCCAGGTGTGTATCCTGGAGATTATGAACTGAAGAAGTTTCCTTTAGGAGCACCTGGGTGGCTCAGTCGGTTGAGTGTCCAAATTCGGCTCAGGTCATGACCTGTGGTTTGTGAGTTCGAGCCCAGCATAAAGCTCGCTGCTGTCATGCAGAGCCTGCTTTGGATTCTTTGTCTTCCTCTCTCTCAGCCTCTCTCCTGTTCATGCTCTCTCTCTCTCTCAAAAATAAATTTTCAAAAAATAAAACAATAAAAGTTAGCTTAAAATGGGTAATGTATCTAAATAGACATTTCTCTAAAGAAGATATACAAATGGCCAATAAGCCCATGAAAAGATGCTCAACGTCATTAACCATTAGGGAAACGCAAGTCAAAAGTACAATGATTTTACATGTAATAGGTTGGTTTTAATCAAAAGACAGACAACGACAAATGTTAGTATGTGGAGAAAATAGTACTCTCATGCATTGCCCGTGGAAACATAAAATGTCACAACCACTTTGGAAAAACAGTTTGGCAGTTCCTCAAAGTGTTCAACATAGTTACCATAAGACCCAGCAGTTTCCTCCTACATGTCTACTGAAGCCAGAGAAGTGAAACGTGTGTTCACATGAAGGCTTGCATACAAATGTCTAGTAACTGGAATCCATATGCCCATCCACTGATAACCAAAGTGAAGTATATCCATACAACAGAAAAGGATGAAGTTCGGACACAGGCTGTAACATGGATAAACCTTAAAAACATGCCGAGAGAAGCCAGTCACAAAAGACCACATGGTGTGTGATTCCATTTATAAGAAAATGTCTGGAGTAGGCAAATCTAGAAAGTAGATTAGTGGTTGCCTAGGGCAGGGGGTTTGGGGAAACTTCAATGAATAAGAAGTTTCTTTTTTGGGGTGACGTAAATGTCGTAAAACTGATTTTGGTGATGGTTTCACAACCCAGTGAATACACTAAAAACCCTTAAATTGTATACGTTAAATGGGTGAATTATATGGTATGTGAATTCGATCTCAGTAATGCTGTTAAACCTTTTATAAAAAGAGAGGCAACTTCTTCAAGTGACCAAATGTTTCAGCGCGGCGCAGTGGGTACATACCTTGACAGTTCTGTTCCCTGGGGTCAGTTGAGTGAAGATATGGTCGAACTATATCACTGGTCTGAGGGTCCCGGGACCTGGTTCTGGACTCAGAATGAAAATGGTATACGTGGTATTAATAATCTCAACTTGACGTGGGCAGCCTTTGGGCTGGAAGATTATTTTTTCCTCCTACTCATTTTTCTTGGTGCATTTTGTGCCTGGGGAAACCTGCCCGGGATATTAGGTGGTGTGTCCAGGTAGTACTACAGTTGGGACTCCCCCCCCTCCCCACCGTGTCCACATCCTAGGGCCAGGGCACATCGTCCTGAGCCACTCTGCAAACCAAATCATTCATGTTTCTCTTTTTCCTCAGTGATGTCATTTCGGCCCACCAGCGTTTTCCTCTTGCTCTGACTTTTGTTTTTGCACACTCTATTTTTGGGGTCAGACCTTGGAGGAAACATTTCTTTCAAACATTTGTTAAGTTCTCCTTAGCATTTTCCCCATACTTGTAAAAATTCTCGTTTTTGGAAACTGCTTTCTGTTTCTATGAAAATTATTTCATCTTAAATCAGATTTGTCAACAATTTTATCTATGTCTGCTAATAAAACATTGCACGCTCAGTTCTTGAGAGATCCTGGTAAACATTATTGTTTCGTATTCAGGGGGTATGTGCGTCTAGGGGCACACAGCGGCATCGATTGGCCTTCCCTGGCATTCTGTGTAAAAAACCAAGTTTGCTGGAGATGGAAGTAGGAGGAATTTGCAGGAAGAACGAATTTTACCATCTGCCAGAGTTGAGTAAAGTACTTATTGGCAAATATGTATTTATTTTTCATTACCTCAAGAAACAGGACATCTCTTCAAGGGTCAGTGTAACTGACAGACCTGTGTGTGGGAGGCACAAACAGCTGAGAGAGTGCTGTGAAGAGAGAGGTTAGTGGATTCCTAATCTATACGACTCTGACTTGGGTGTTAGCTCCTCAGAGAGGCAGAAAGCTGGTGGGTTGACAGCCAGTTGAGTAAATGGTAATGAAGAGGAACAGACAAACTGTCAGCCTGGAGGAGGCCAGCCAACACTCTTCCCTCATGCCGATGAGACTGACGATACGCAGAGCCAGGGAGGGACATCCTTACAGGGTCCATCTCCAGTTTCAGACAGTGCTGGAAGACCAAGACCAGGGAACTTCCCAAGACTGCCCAGTTGGCCGTGGGTCACGGCATTTGCTCTACTGACAGGATAGGCAATCTTTGCCGGGTGTCGTGGATCCAAATGGTTACCTTGGTTTTCCTCCATTACTGGGTGTTGAAAGTGGTAGAAGAGCGGTAGTAGGGTCACTTAATCCTGGATTGATAGCCTTAAAGACCCACACGTGGGCCAGATGGAAAGGTGTGCAAATCACTAAGTGATCCTTGACTTTCAGCCAGATTCAATAACTGGAAAAGATTCTGGGTTGTTCCTTTAGAATGAGTAAATACATTTTATTTATCTCTCTCTCTCTCTGCCCATCATCTATCTACCTCAATTAGAGAGAGAAAGAAGCCTGGGCACACATGAGCAGGGGAGGGGCAGAAGAGATAGAGACAGAGAGAAGCTCAACCCTGAGATCAAGAGTGGCATGCTCTACCAATTGAGCCAGCCAGGCACCCCTTGTTGCACTTGCTCTTAACAATTATGTTCAGATTATTCCTGAAAAATTCCCAAGATATTAAACAGCTATCCACAATCTCAAGTTATTTCTCTTGTTGAAATATTTTGTAACAGCCATAATATGAACTTATTTGACTAGTAAACCTAAGTAGAACTAAAGTTCTATGTCTGCGTTGTATTTAATGTTGATAACTCTGAAGACATGAATGTTTTCATTAAGCCAACCCAACTTGGACTAGCTTTTGTATACCAAAGATGATCCCAGCTCATGTGAACTTGAAAAACATTTGGGTTAGTTTCTAGATTTCTGAGAGAATACTTAATTTATGTAAATACTTAATTTATTTTTCTTTAAGTCAATTAAATAGAGTGTCATTACAAACTAATTTTGCCAATACCATCTGGAGATAGAAAAATCATACATTTATAACACACACACATACACACGTGTATAAATGTGTGTGTGTGTAATATATTGAAGGATTTGTCCGAGTAGACATATATATGTGTGTGTGTCTGTGTGTGTGTATAAATATAAACATATAGCAGATACTTTTTAAATTTTAGCCATGAAACAAATCTAATAATACAAACTCACTAGTTTCTAAAAGAACTGTTGGATCCAAATTGTGTTTCTGGCAGTTGCAGTAAATCAAGATTACTTGCTCTGATGACTAAAGCTTCTTACTAGTATTTGTGATAGACTTATGATATTTTCATTTGCTTTTTGTAAAGAAATTTTTGAAGGGGCAATTTTTAACTCATTTAGTGTCTTAGGAGACTTCTGCATACCCATTATTGGAGGGAAGTATCCTTTTTCTCTAGGGCACCTTATAAACTGATAAGGTTATCTAGGTTAGAAGTTCCCCACTATGGCCACTGTAATTTAAGATTATCTTTGGTCAAGTTCATCCGCTCATTCAGACATACCTAGGTTCTGGGCTTATAATTTTTCTCCATATTCTCAGCCAGAGTCCTAGATGGAGGAGTCCCAGCTCTTTGGGCTTGGAGGAACGCATTTCATTTTGCTCTCTCTCTTTTTTTCATTAAAACAGAATTTTACCTGCGGGAGGCCTCACGACGGAGGCAGCTTTGGACCAAGTCTGGAAAAAGAAAGGCTCAGAGCAAGCTGGAGGGCTCACCGTGCAAAAGCGGCAGAGCTCAGATCAGACAGGAACTTTCTGTGCCCTCAAAGACAGAAGTAGTCACAGTGGACTCCGCAGGTACCTATGCCTGAGTGCTCCCTGAGGGCCATCAGGGTCTCCTTTGGATCTTGTTTCTGACACCAGAACTTTTAAAAGACAAACTGAGGCATGATGACATTTTGAAGGGTTTGTCCGAGTAGACATAGATTCCAATCAGGCAGTGCTGAACCGAACATGGCTTGGAGCACCCTGTGAACAGGAGTTGGGCGAAAGGCTTTTACAGAGCAGAAGCAGAGGCGAAGCAAGGGACTAGTCACGTGGCCACAGCTTAAGCAGTGGCCTCAGTTCAGGAAACCTAGTTGGCTGTTTTGATTCGTGGCTCTTAAATTTTGTCTTCTGGAAGGATGCAAGTGCCTCCATGGGAATTGATCTGGCTTAGGTTTTGGTTTGCTTACGTAGGCTCCCGACGCCTGATGGCCATCTGGGTCTATTGAGGACCAGCCGGCTGACACACGCTGACACACGCTCGAAACAAATCAGGGGGTCAGACAGCGTCCAGGCAACGCTTGGCCATGCTCTGTTTCCTGCCCTTTGCCTCCTTCTAATTAGGATCTGTGTTTCTAAAGGTGGGGACTAAATGGTGGTCCCTAAAAGATAGGTCCACATCAGATCCTCGGAGTCTGTGAATGTTTCCTTATTCGGAAAAGGGTCTTTGCAGATGTTATTAAGTTAAGGATTTTGAGACGAGGAGATCATCTTCAGTTATCCAGGTGGGCCCTAAATCCAATGACAAGGTGCTCATAAAGCATAGAGGTGGGAGGAGGATTGTGACCATGGAGGTAGAGTTTGGAATACTGCAGCCACCAGAAGCTAGAAGAGGCAGGGACTAGATTGTACCCCAGAGCCTTGGGCAGGAGCATAGTCTCGCTGACACCTTGATTTTAGATTTCTGGCCTCCAGAACGGGGAAAGAATACATATCTGGAACCTCTGGGGTTTTTTTAGCCTCCAAATTTGTAACAATTTGATACAGTGGTCCTAAGAAACTAATACAGTCAGAAGTCCTTTTCTTTCTTTCTTTTTTTTTTACGGTTTATTTATTTTTGAGATAGAGAGAGACAGAGCATGAGTGGGGAGGGGCAGAGAGAGAGGGAGACATAGAATCTGAAACAGGCTCCAGGCTCTGAGTTGTCAGCACAGAGCCCGACACAGGGCTCGAACCCACGAATCGTGAGATCATGACCTGAGCCGAAGTTGGACGCTTAACTGACTGAGCCACCCAGGTACTCCAGAAGTCCTTTTCTTAGTCTGAAGCAGTGCTTCTCTATGGTTTCCTCATTTTTGCCCAATCCAAGAGAGAGAAAAAAAAAAATCAAGCCAAAATTTAAAGTGAATTTAGTTTCTCCCTAACAAAAGAAGCTAAATACTAAAAATGTTGGCAGATAGGGTTGAGTCATTATGGGTCACAGATCACTGTAATGTCTATGGTTTTCTCAACTTCAAGAACCATTTTGCCACAATATTATCTCCCCAGTTTCCATTGAATGTACAAGCTCTAAAAATATAGGAAATGAGTAAAAAGGAGAAAATTACTGGAGAAGGAAGCATTGACCATGTAGACAGAAATCAGTGGAAATTTAGGCCAACTAATCTTTTATTTTAAGAAAGGTCTATTTGGAGAAAAAGCTATAAAAAGTCAGTTTGCAACCTTTTGGTCAACTTACAAAAGTTTCCTGAGAATAAAAGTTATTAAAAAGAATGTGTTATATATATATATATGTTACATATTTAATGTTTATTTATTTTTGAGAGACAGAGTGTGAGCTGGGGAGGGGCAGAGAGAGAGAGAGAAAGAGACCAGAAACCGAAGCAGGCTCCAGGCTCTGAGCTGTCAGCACAGAGCCCGACACGGGGCTTGAACCCATGAACTGGGAGATTGTGACCTGAGCCGAAGTCGGATGCTTAACCGACTGAGCTAACCAGATGCCCCAAAAAGAACATTATATTGCAAATGAACTTTGATAGCAGTAGAATATAAGAACTTTGATAGCAGTAGAATATAAGAATATAGAGAAGTGTTTAAGTTTAGATGAAGCAGCAACTGAATGATATAGAGATAGTAAGTGCTAAGTAGGTTCTGGGCTGGGGCTTGGTTGATGGCTGGGGATGAGTAGCGGAGGAGGGTCAAGAGGACCTTCCTCGTATAAGGTGAGAGGTGGAGTGAAGGAGAGACACGGAACCCGTCAGGTCTCTTCAGCTTGTGATAACAAATGGACTAGAGCCCAAGGGAAGGAACAGCGTTGGGTCCATATTGCAGGGAGCATTGAATGCTAGGCCAGGAAGTCTGGATTTTGTTACATGGGCAATAGGTAGGGAGTACATATTCTTCCTCAATGTTTATGTCCTAATCTCTTCTTTTTTAAAAAAAACTTTTTTTAATGTTTTATTTATTTCTGAGAGAGAGAGAGCATGAGCAGGGGAGGGTCAGAGAGAGAGAGGGAGACACAGAATCTGAAACAGGCTCCAGGCTCTGAGTTTAGCTGTCAGCACAGAGGCCGCCGAGGGGCTTGAACCCGTGAACCGTGAGATCATGACCTGAGCTGAAGTCGGACGCTCAACTGACTGAGCCACCCAGGCGCCCCCTAATCTCTTGTTTTTATAAGGACACCAGTTATGTTGGATTAGGGCCCACCCTAAGGACCTCATTTTAACTTTTAATCACCTTTTTAAAGACCTTACCTCCAAGTCACATTCTGAGGTACTGGGGATTGGGACTTCATCATAGGAATTTTGGGGGGAAAGACACAATTCGGCCCAGAGCAATAGTTATATAAATCAATTTTATGCCAGTGGTTTAACTTCTTATGTGTGAGTTTTTAATATATTCCCCTAAGAATAAGTATAAATTCAATCTTTTAATATTTTCATTTTCTTCCTCTCAGTATCTGTACTCTTGACACATTGATACAAAACTCAGATATTTTCAGACTCAACATATAAGAAAGTGACAGTAGAATAAAATTTCTTCTGGGGCGCCTGGGTGGCTTAGTCGGTTAAGCGTCCGACTTTCGCTTAGGTCATGATCTCGTGGTTTGTGGGTTCGAGCCCCGCGTCGGGCTCTGTGCTGACTGCCAGCTCAGAGCCTGGAGCCTGTTTCAGTCTGTGATTCCCTCTCTCTCTGACCCTCCCCTGCTCACGCTGTCTCTCTCTCTCTCTCCTAGAAATAAATAAAACATTAAAAAATTTTTTTTTAATTTCTTCCTCTTTTCTCTAAGCTTCATAATGAATAAAACTAGTGTTTTTAACTATTTGTAAAAATGGCAGCTTAATATATCCTTTGTTTAAATATGGTATCAAAGGTATTTTATTATAATCAAAAGAACTGAAATTGAATTCCTTGAGCTTTATCAAGTTTAATTTTTGTTTAATTCATCGAAATATAAATTATCCATGGAACTCTCACCTGTTCTGGTTTATTATTTTCTCTACTCTGACCAAAAGTATACATACAGTATATGCTTCAGTTTGAATAATTTCTAGATCTACCAACGACGTTCGCTTCCTTTCTGTAGCATGACATTAAGCATTCATTTTTATGATAAAGTATGATATTCAAAAAATATCTTGAAGATGAAGCCCCAGACCCCTTTTCACTATCAGACCTAGTAGGATAATGAGATGTGTGTTGGTGTGGGTCAGTGAAAGCCCTGTTTCTCTGAGTGCCTCAGGAAAAAAATTCTGCATGAATAAAGTGAAAAATTTCTTGATTTCTCCACTTGGTTTACTTTGAAACCTGGCCAGTGAATAAACACATTTACCTGATGGCAGTAAGAAGTCATCCTTACTACTTACTACTTATTTTAGGGAGGTTATAGTCCAGATATTAGCTCTTTGAGACATAAAAGAGAAGTTTAGGGGCACCTGGGTGGCTCAGTTGGTTAAGGATCCAACTTCAGCTCAGGTCATGATCTCATGGCTCGTGGGTTCCAGTCCCAGGTTGGGCTATGTGCTGACAGCTCAGAGCCTGGAGCCTGCTTCAGATTCTGTCTCGGTCTGTCTCTGCCCCTCCTCTGCTCATTCTCTCTCTCTCTCTCAAAATAAATAAACAATTAAAAAAATAAATAAAAGAGAAGTTAAAAGATTGGGTGTTGGAATTTAGTCCTACCAAACAGGTTAAATGAGTGGTTCTTTGGCCACGTATAAAGACCATTGTTAACTTCAGCCTTTGAAAATCTCCATAAAACTGTAATCATCCTTCAGCCTGCCCTGAAACTTCCATCATCAAGGCTAGGAGTCACCTCTTACTCACAGAATATTTGGGGCCCTTTTCTCTCTTCCTTCACGTGACCTAGCTGTAGCATCTGACACGGTAAGCCGGGCCCTCTGCTTTGAAACTTTCTGCCCCTTAGTGTTGTCAGCTCTCCATAGATTTTTCCAACTACCTATCTGGAAACTTCCTTTCATTATTCATTTTCCTCTTCCTAATCCATAAGTAGTATGTCCCTGGGATTCTGCCCTCAGCCTCCTTCACTTCGTACTGTTGGCCAACGGCATCAGTTCTCAGGACTGGCCTTTGTGTCCCACGTGGAGGACACCCACATCAGATCTCCAGTCCAGCCTCCACGCCAAACTCTAGAAAGATCGGTTTAACTGATTCCTTGACATTCCCAGCTGGTATTCCACATGAATTTCAAACTCCACACGCCCATGTGACTGGCATCAACAGGTCCATTGTGTCTAGACTTCCACAACTGCCATCAGAAAATAGAGCTCAGTTCTGCTCCAATATATTTTGCTAAAATCTTGATACTGGTAGGCATCAAGACAGAATAGGTTATAGCCTGCTTTCAAACTGACTTCCAGGAAGAAACGTTACATGGACATTATATATGAAACTCAGAGCACAGTATAGAATACATTCCATTTCTTCCCCATTTCATCTTTATTCACATGGCAACCCACATCCCATAACTAAGATATTAAGAAAAATGATAAGAAGGGAGGATTTTAATATTCGTTTTTTCAGATGTATAGTTTGGATCCTTGTTTTTCTCAGAAATTCTTGACCTCTCGTGATATATGATATTGCTTACATTCCAGAATTCTGCACCCAATGTTTGTCCTCAAGGCACCCACCATGACATGAATCGCAAGGATTCTTGCGAGGATTTCTTCCAATATCAGAGGCACTGAGATTTATATTTTGTATCTCGATAGTGGAAACCAGTTTCCCTGTAAGTGGGGAATAAAAATAATGATATGAGGAAATTTAGGATATTGGAGGGCCATTTTTTATTTTTTTATTAAACAAATTTTTTAAATGTTTGTTTTTGAGAGATTGAGAGACAGAGCGTGAGCGGAGGAGGGGGATAAGCGGTGGGGGGGAGGGACAGACAAAGAGAGAGACTGAATCTGAAGCAGCCTCCAGGCTCAGAGCTGTCAGCACAGGGAGGGCTATTTTTTAAATTTAAAAATTTGTATTAAAATTTTTTCTGTCTCATCTCATCTCATCTCATCTCATCTCATCTCATCTCATCTCATCTTAAATTCCCATATAGGTAGCATACAGGGTTATATTAGTTTCAGGTGTACAATATAGTGAGTCAACAATCCATACATCATGTAGTGCTCACAACAATGCACTCCTTCATCCCCATCACCTATTTCATGCATCCTCCCACCCACTCCCACCCACCTCTGGTGACCCTCAGTTCTCTAAAGTTAAGAGCCTGTGTCTAGGTTTCTCTCTCTCTCTGTCTCTCTCTCTCTCTCTGCCTTGCTTATTTGTTTTGTTTCTTAAATTCCATATGTGAGTGAAATCATGTGGTATTTGCCTTTTTCTGACTGACTTATTCTGATTAGCTTTATATTCTCTAGCTCTATCCATGTTGCAAATGGCAAGATTTTATTTTTTTAATGGCTGAATAATATTCCATTGTATATGGTACCGTATCTCCATCCATTCATCTATTGATAGACACTTGGGTTACTTCTATATCTTGGCCATTTAAAATAATTCTGCTATAAACATTGAGGTGAAAGTATCCCTTTGAGATAGTGTTCTTGTGGTGTTTTGTTTTGTTTTGTTTTGTTTTTTGGTAAATACCCAGTAGTGTGATTGCTGAATTGTAGGATAATTCTATTTTTAACTTTTTGAGGAAACTCCATACTGTTTTCCATAGTGGCTGCACCGGTTTGCATTCCCACCAATAGTGTACAAGGGTTATGCTTTCTTTACATCTTCACCAACATTTATTGTTTCTTGAGTTGTTGATTTTAGTCATTCTGATAGGTGTGAAGTTAGATCTCATTGTAGTTTTGATTTGCATTTCCCTAACGATGAGTGATGTTGAGCACCTTTTCATGTGTCTCTTGGCCATCTGTATGTCTTTGGAGAAATGTCTATTCATGTCTTCCACCCATTTTTAAATTGGATTATCTGCTTTTTGGTGTTGAGCTCTTTATATATTTTGGATGCTAAACCTTTATCAGGTAGGTAATATTCAAATATCTTCTCCCATTCCATAGGTTGCCTTTTAGTGTTGTTGATTGTTTCCTTCACTGTGCAGAAGCATTTTATTTTGAGAGTCTCTATAGTTTATTTTTGCTTTTACTTCCCTTGCCTCAGGAGATATGGCTAGAAAAATGTTGCTACAGCTGATGTCAGAGACCTCACTACCTGTGTTCTCTTCTAAGATTTTTATGATTTCAGGTCTCACATTTCGGACTTTAATGTGTTTTGAGACTATTTTTGTGCAGATTGTAAGAAAGTGGCCCAGTTTCGTTCTTTTGCACGTAGCCAATCAGCTTTTCCAGCACCATTTGGTGATGAGTTTGTCTTTTTCTCATTGGGTATTCTTTCCTACTTTGTCAAAGATTAACTGACCATATAATTGTGGGTTTATTTCTGGGTTTTCTATTTTGTTCCATAGATCTATTTGTCTGTTTTTGGGCCAGTACCCTGCTGTTTTGATTACTACAGCTTTGTGATAGAACTTGAAGTCTGGAATTGTGATAGCTTCAGCTTTTCTTTTTCAAGATTGCTTGGGTTTTTTGAGGTTCCATGGTTCCATATAAGTTTTAGGATTTTACATTCTCAATCTGTGAGAGTCACTGTTGGTATTTTGATACGGATTGCATTAAATGTGTAGATTGCTTTGACATTTTAACAGCATTTGTTCTTCCAATACATGAGCATTTCTGTGTGTTATCTTCAATTCTTTTATCAATGTTTTATAGTTTTCAGAGTACAGGTCTTTCACCTCTTTGGTTCGGTTTATTCCTAGGTATCGTAACTACTTTGAGAGCAATTGTAAATGGGATTTTTTTCTTAATTTCTCTTTCTGCTGCTTCATTGTTAGTGTATAGAAACACAACCGATTTCTGCATATTGATTCTGTATCTTGCAACTTTACTGAATTCATTAATCCGTTCTAGCAGTTTTCTGGTGGAGTCTTTGGGTTTTCTACATAGAGTATGTCATCAGCGGATAGAGAAAAAAGTTTTACTCTTCCTTACCAGTTTGGATGCCTTTCATTTCTTTTTGTTGTCTGACTGCTGTGGCCAGGACTTGAGTACTATGTTGAATGACGGTGACTAGTGGACCTCCTTGTCTTGTTTCTGACCTTAGCGGGAAAACTCTCAGCTGTCTCCCATTGAGCACATTGTTTGCTGTGGGTTTTTCATATGTGGCCTCTATTATGTTGAGCTACGTTTCCTCTAAACCTACTTTGTTAGGGCTTTTATTATGAATGGATGTTGTACTTTTCAAATGCTTTTCTTTTTTTTTTTTTTAACATTAATTATATATGAGTGTGTACACATACACACACATTTCTTTCTTCCTTCCTTCCTTCCTTTCTTTCTTTTTACAAATAGTTTATTGTCAAGTTGGTTTCCATATAACACCCAGTGCTCAAATGCTTTTCAAAGGAGGGCCATTTTGAGAAGAAAGGAACTGAATACGTTTTGATAAAAGCTTAATTTATCATTTACCTCTTGGGCTGGAAGGAAAGCAGGAAGTATTTTGCTGATTTAAGAAAATAACATTACCTCTGTATCAGCTTTTGGAAATGTATTAGTACACGATTACTTTATGCTTCTCCTCTTTCTGTGAAAGCTTCTTTTTCTCTCATATTTGCTTTCAAAGGGAAATACCCAGACTTCTGCTCCTGGCCAAGGCAGAATGACTGGATGAATTTACCCTTCCAACCAAAGCCACTAAGAAACTAAGAATGAATAAATAGTACTGAAGACATTGGACGTCAGCAATGAAGGGCACCAATGCCCAAGAGACGGGAAACAAATGATGTGGGCACTAGGGATGTCCTGGCTTACTGCTTTGAGGAAGTTTTCAGGCTCTGGCTCAGGGATGGAAACTCAGGTAGATGATGGTGGTCATCCCTGAGGTGAGGAGATGAAGCAGGGGGCTTGGAGAGCCCACGGCAGGTGGAGTTTCCAGGGCTGAGTGCTGGAGAGGAAGAGCCACGTAGAATGAGAATTTGAGGATCTTCAGAGGGTTCCTCTTGAGTGTTCAGCTGAGTACTGATGAGTGTACTCATGTAAGGAGACTAGTGGACGCTGGGGAAAGAACCACCCAAAGGATTAGAACAAACAGCCCTTGGAGCTTACAAAAGGCTGGGGTTAGCACCTGTTCTCAAAGGCCAGGGTGGGGGCACTTAACAACTCTCAAGATGCTGGGTATTCGGAACACAGAGGGTTTGGCCTCAATATTGGGGAAAATGAATCCTAGACGACAACGTTGCTTTGGTTCTGCCTAACAAAGCTTAAAAGCAAGATCCAAAAGGATGAAACCACAGATAATGTAAGTGTGTCCTGAACCAAACTCAAGAATAATTATGGAAATAAAAAAAATATCCTGGCACCCACGTAGGTAAAATCCACCCATTCTGGCATTCAATAAAAAATAACCAAAACTTATAAGTGTGTGCACTCTCTCTCTCTCTTCCTACACCATGTGTGGACAGCGTGGGAAGGTGGCCATCTACAAGCCAGAAGGAGACACCTCACCGCTAACTGAACGGCCAGCACGTGCTCTTGCACTTCCAGCCTTCAGAATGGTGAGAAATAAAGCCCTGTTGTTTAAGCCACTGGGTCTGTTGTATTTTGTCATGGCAACCTGACTGACAAATAAGAGTTTTCTGGGGTTTGTTTTTTTTTTTTTGCTATTATAAAAAAAATATTGCACCAAAACTCCTGGCACATTTATTTTTACACACTCATGCTGATAGTGTCACAACAGACATTCCCGGAAGTTCGCTGGCTTGTTTACGGCGCCTGCACACGTAACCTTGGAGTAGATATTTAGGCTGTTCTTTCTGGAAGTGCCTCTTTTGTGTTCCCATGTGCCACATTGACGTCATTCTGCAATGGTAAGGCCAAGTATTCCCACCGTAGCCTAGAATGTGCCTTCAATATTTGGAACGACAGATCGATCAGATACGGGTAGTCATCCTTCTGTTTTCTTCATAGGCGCACTACTGACATATTTGGGTAGAAAATGCCTTGTGTGTGGTACTGGGCTGGGAAGCCTCCCCAGCACTCATCCCGAGTCCCTGGGCACCAAATGCCAGAAGCACTCTGTCCCTAGCCATTGCAGTAGGCACAAAAGTCCCAAGCAGTTTCAAAGATCCCTGAGGGGGTTCCTTCCCCCACTCCCAGAAACTCTGAAACATGTATCAAATTTAAAATATTATAATTAATGTTGTATGTAAGTGATGAATCACTGACTTGTACTCCTGAGATGAATACTGCACTGTATGTTAACTAAAATTTACATAAATATTTTCAAAAAGTAAAAAGAAATATCATAAAGAGTTTGTGTCTTACAGCTTTGTTACTAATGAAAAGTTTTTTCTATTATTGTGGTTAGTGGTGGTTGTGGCCATCATTGTGGTTAGTATCTGCAATCTTTGATTCTAATTCCACAATTCTCTTATAAGCAATCCTTCATTAATTTAGGTTAGAATCTCACATATAAATGGACTCGATCCATAGCATCAAATTTATTAAAAGAAAATTTCAAATAAAAAGAACAACATAAGGAATATCCATGCACATTATTCAGATTTAAACAGTTTACCACTTTGCAGGATTAGGTAGAATTTTTTTAAAAAATCTTCAGGGACTCCTGGGTGGCTCATTTGTTTGACTATCTGACTCTTGGTCTCAGCTCAGGCCATGATTTCATGGTGCATGGGTTTGAGCTCTATGTCTGGCTCTGTGCTGACAGCATGGAGCCTGCTTGGGATTCTCTCTCACCTTCTCTCTCTGCCCTTCCCCTGCTCTCTCTCTCAAAATAAAAAAAATTGTAAACATATTTTACTTTAGAAATATAACATGAAGTAGGGCCCCTCTGTGTTTACTTCACCAGCTATACTAATGTGTATCCTTTCCTCTATATTTATGATAGGCAGAATAATGGCCCCCTGAAGATTGTACTTTCAAATCTCTGGGACCTGTCAATATATTAGCTTACATGGCAAAAGGGAAACAAGGTTATATGTGTGATTAAGGTTCAGGACCTTGAGAAGGGGAGGGTTACTTGCATTAGCCAGGTGGGCCCAATCCAATCGCATGGGCCAATCCAATCACAGGAACCCATAAAATCCGAGAGCCTTTCTCAGGTGTGTTGAGAGTCATAGGGGCTGTGATGTTGCTGACTTTGAAGGTGGAAGGAGGAAGACATGAGCCAAGAAATGCAGGCGAATTCTAGAAACCGGATACGATAGGGAAACGGATGGAGACCCCTGTCAGGCTTCTGACCTAGAGAACTGTAAAAGAAAAAAATCTGTGTTGGTTTAAGCCAGCAAACTTGTGGTAATTCCTTAGAGCAGCAATAGAAAAAAAATACATTATACCCTGTTACTATGTGTTTATTCACAGCGTTTTAAAACTTGGCCTACGTTTTAACATTTTTTAGTAAAATGTGTTGGGTACACATCCTCTGAGTGCTGATTAATTACGTGTAACTGACCACTTGCAGTATGGAGTAGTATTACTCATTATCTTAAGACAAACACGGTAGTTGAGGCCTGGACTGGGACAATCTCGCTCAAGTCAGGATTGTTAAGTTTGCATGTTCAGTAAACACAAAAGTTTTTAGTATAATTGCAAATGCTCCATGAAATATGATTTCCTCAGTCTGCAACCTGAGGGGAAGATAGCTTTTGTGACCCACGTCTCAACATCAATTTCATCTTTAAAATCCGAATGAGATGGTCTGCTTCCTTGAGCTGTTATATCCACGTTGAAGTCAATCTACTTAAAAGCATTAAATCAAATATATTTTTTTAAAATGGCGGTTTAGGTAAGTTTTGGCCCGATTCTCTGCCTTGGGCTGGGGACCGCCACCGTAGGGGGCCCGGAGTTTTCGGGTGGTGGGTCCTCCGTGCCCACCCCGCTCCCCTCCCTCTTGAGGGGCTAGCCTGGGCGCAAACTAAGCGTCCCTCAGGGGTCTAAGTCGCCGGTCGCGCGGCCTCTACCGCCCCACTGTGAGCAAGACTCCCCCGAAGCGCAACAGGGCTCCCTGAACTGTTTTGGACGCTCCCGGCTTCCGGCTTCCGGCTTCCGGGCGGTCAGGTGCCTGTGCTCACGTGACCGGCCCTTCTGTCATTCCGCTGCGGCTGCAGCTCCTTTCTGCCTGTGCCGCCCTCAACGTCTCCTGGGTGTGGGGACGTGTGCCCTTGCCGGCGCTCGGGGTCCCGCGGCCGCGCAGGCCTCTGCACCGGGCAGGAGACGGCCCCCGGCCCTGACTCGGCGCCCCAGCCGGGCGGTGCCCCCCGACGGCCCAGACCGCCGCGTCCTCCGTGCCGCCCGCGGGTGCGGTGTCGGGTCCCTTGGATTCGCGAAGTAAGCCCGTAGTCGCGCCGTGTCGTCCCTCGCCCCGGCCGGAGGGAGGCGAGCCCGCCGTTTCCCGGCTTCCCCGGTGCCTGCTGGTTTCTTGCAGCGCAGGCCCGTCCAGCCCTCTTGCGGCCCCGCGTTTCCAGATTTCTCTCCTTCCAGGCCTCGGCTAGGTTTACGGAACTGGAGCTCCTTCCCCCAAAGGGGCAGGAGTGGGGGCGGGGAGCGGAGGAGGACAGGTATAAAGTACACTTTCCCCGGGATCAGGCCCCGGCCCTGGCCTGCTGAAGGTTCGAGTTGTTCAGGGACCCAGATGACCATCCGGGGGCACCTTCACCTACCCCGGGGGAGGCCGCTGGGCCCGAGTCGGCTCGGCGTTCAGGGTTCCGGACGGAGCCGGTTTTCCCTCTGCGCTCCCGCTCTGTATTGCTTTAGTTGTTTGGGCAGCAGACCCTCAGATGTAGAGATTAAGTTCCAAACTGACTGAGGTCATTGGGATCGCAGAGTAGAATTTGGGGTATGGTTTTAGCTTCTTTGTGGCCGTGGCCTTCTGTTTTGTGAACCAGAACCTGTATTTTGTATTGAGATAGTATCAGGCGTAAGCATTTACCCGTAAATTTAGAAGTGAGAATTAACACGAGAGCCCATTATTGTAGCTTGTCCTCCGGTCAGACTCCCGTTGGGTATTTGTTCCAAAACTTCCTCCCAAAATTGATTTTGAAAATACTGTCAACTTGGTTGAAGAAAGCAAGCTCCGCCTTTGAAGAAATTACATTCCCACCATGGGGTTTTTAATTTGAATGAGTAAGTTTAGAAACCCCTTGTAGTTTTGTTTTGTTTTAAAAAATAATGACGCTGCAAAATGATGCTTAGTAAATGTAAATAAAATAATTGGTCTTATCTCTACTGTAGGGTTCTTATTTTTTTGTGTGTCAGAAGAAAGTTGATCCCAGTCGTATACTTTTAAACTGTATGCCTGTTTTATTTAAGCCAGATTTCTGATGTCAGTATCTTAAAGAGTTACTTTGAAAAATCATACTGCAACATTAGTGCCAGTAATTAGAACTTTTCCTGGAAAAGTGAAAATCTTTAGAGAACACTTTTATGGAGCAGAGCATAATTGGGCAGGTTTTGAAGTAGAATGACTTTCATATTCAGGATATTTAATAGATTTAATGTTTGCATTGAATGGGGAGGATAAGGTGACAATGATGGTATTGATAACAATAATAATGATAGTAGTAGTTGTTAAAAGATGGTAACACCCAGCATTCTTGTTTTACCTTGCATCACAATGGCAGCTCTGTTGAGAAACAACCGAGATCGAAACGTTTAGATGACCAAAATGGATATCCGAGGTGCCGTTGACGCTGCAGTTCCAACGAACATCATTGCCGCCAAGGCTGCAGAAGTTCGTGCCAACAAAGTGAACTGGCAGTCGTATCTTCAGTAAGTACCGATTTGCTGTGAATCAGGGATCATCATGTGCTTTGGCCGCAGACTTTCTCATGGTCATGCTTCTATGAGAGAAATGCTGGAAAAATACTACTCGATATGGAAGATGACACTTCCTCCTTAGAAGTCTTACCTGCCCGAGCAGTTTTGATCTGTGTCTGGGAAGTTGTATTTTTTGAGTGAGTGGGAAATGTGGGCAGTGTGTTTGTGGGATTTGGAGGGGGAAGGGGATGGGTGGTGGGCAAAGCCTGCCAGACTGGCTCCTGGTGCCTTGGTGATCAGTGTGAGCACAGATGGTGTTGCAGCGTGGCTCATACAACCAGTGAAAGGTGTAGGTGTTTGAATTCCAAGACCTGGGTTTGACCTCTGGTTCTTCTGTCTACCAGTTGGGTAATCTCAGGCGAATCTTTTAACTTTTCTGAGTTTCATTGAAGTAAATGAAATGGGGAACACGTATCTCCCAGAGCTGTTGCTGAAATAGTATATTTAAAGTATTCGCCCAGTTGGATATATGCATTAGTATGTTGAATACGCTCCATAAATTTTAGTTGTTTCCCCTTCTTTCTTACATGTATTAAGATTTAGCATGCTGGTGTTCTGTGTTTAATGTAAGGGGCCATTTCTTCTTGACTGTATTTTATCGTATTGACTTCATATCTGTTTATTTCGGTATATTTATAACAGTGATGTATTAAAGAAATTCAGTTAAGATTTTCAGATACGTTTTGAAAAACAAATAGAGGCATCTTTAGTTTTATATTTAGGATTTTGCTGTAAGAGGGACATGCCGTGTACAAAGATGATGCGCTTATTTCTGTTATTGTAGTCACTCATCAAACATTTACTGTCACCCTATTTCGAGGCTTTGAGGCTTCAAAAAGGTAAACTTCCAGTCCGGAGGGGAAGTCAGTTATATAAACAGATCATCTAAATTCAGTATGTTAACGGAGGTGATAGAAAGGTGCACAGGGAATGCCGAGTGCACAGAAAAAGGACAGCTCATCCTAACTTCAGGAAGCTTTCCTGGAGGGAATGTTCAAAGGTAGGGAGTTAAAAGCAGCACGCCTGGTGGGGAATAATACATGTTCTGGGGGCAGGCAGTGGGGTGGGCTGAGGCCGGAGAGGCAGCCAGGAGCCAATTGTGAAGGCTCCCAAAGGAGCACAGTTTTAAGATCCCTGTTGCAGGGATTGGGAACCACCAATGTTTGTAAGTGGGGGTTGGACGTCAGACTGCCTTTTGGTTGGATCCTTCTGATAGCGTAGAGGGCGGATTTGTGGAAACCTAGAGCCAGGCCAGAGCTGTGGCTATATCTAGGTTGTTGAAAGGGATGGAATTGGATAGATTTGAGAAAGTCTTCGTGATCGATTTAATATACGAGGGCTAAAAAGAATCTAGGATGATTCTGGATTCCTACGTTAAGGGCCTAGATTATCGTGGGGCCGGAGGAGGAGGGACTTCCTGATATTTTCTCTGTTCATCTGTATCTGTATAATTTAAATTTAATTTAAATCCCCTGTGAAATTAGGATTTTGAGCTCTGTTTCCTAATTTTAGTCCCGAGTGTGGTTAGACTAGAGGGCAAGGAGTTTCATGTTTATGAAGCTTGCCTCTGTTGATAACCTAAATAGAATGATATTATCATTCATCACAAAGCACTGGCCGACTGGTGGAAGTTCCCTAGTGTTGGCATCTGGAACATTTTTAGTTCCAAGGGGATATTTAATTGCTTTCTCTTCTGTTCCTCCTTTTCAAAGGCCTCTGTACTAAGTTGTAGCCTCGCTCATTCCTCCTCCTCTCCTTTATTCTGTTGTCCATCTCATGCCCTTCTTTCCTTCTACCCTGTATGTCGGTGCACAGATGTTCACCAGGTGTTAACTGTGTGCCTGCCGTTGACCCAGCTCTAGTGTAACGTGTACTTCCCCTGGAGGAGCTCACAAGTCGCTGGGGGCTGATGGTGACACATGAATTCTCAGGAAGCTTCTATCATGACTTACCCTGATCAAATAAAACCCGTGAAGAGTCCCCCAGCGTCCAAAGGCCAATGTGCTCTATCCCTCACGAATTAGCATGTTATTATGAAAACACAGTGTTATGAAAACGTACGGATATTTGACTAAACTTTTTCTTACTAACGGAACAAGACAGCATGTAAATGAACGGGCGTGGCTGGAATCTGGTAAAACCGTATCCGGAGGAGACAAGAATCATAAAATTGCATGCTTCCTCTTGAATTTTACGACCTAACGAGGAAACAGACCTTCAAATAAAAAATTAGGTGATAAATGGCGGGAAGCATGGAGACGAGGTGTTCTCAGATAACAAAAGCAGGGAGCGAATAATTGTCTGGGAGCATTGGGACTGACTTCACAGAGCCCATGAAGACACTCGGAGGACTTGGGGCTGCGGTGTAGGAGGCTCGGGGGGTGGGGCTGAGAAGTAGAAGAACCTGCGGCCCCGGGGAGCTCTGGGTCGTTTGGCTTCCGCTTCGCACACCTTGTTGGCAGGCGTTGTGGGCCCAGCCCCACAGCCGTCCTGACACTTCCCTTCCCGTCCACATCCAGACGGATTCTTGTAGTTCTGCTCCCGGAACACATGGTGGGTCCGACCACTCTGCTCCAGCTCCAGCGCCACCAGCCTGCATGAGCCGTGTCACCGGCTCCCACACGCTGTCCCCTTGTGGCCCCTTACCTGCTGTCCCTGCTTCTGCTGTCCCCCAGAGGAGCAACTCCGTTGTTTTCTTTTTTATTTAAAAAACTGACTTAATTGACATACAATATTACGTTAGTTTCAGGTGTACAACGTAGCAGTTCGATATTTTTATACCTTATGAAATGATCACCTCAGTGGGTCTAGTTACCCTCTGTCACCAAAGTTATTACAAAAATATGACCGGATATTTTCCCCATGCTGTACTTCCCACCATCGGGTCTTATTTATTTCATGCCGGGAGTTTGTACGTCTTCATCCCCTTCACCTCGTTTGCTCATCCCCTCCCTCCCGTAATCACCACCAGCCTCCATGATCTGTCTGTATCTGTGAATTGGTCTGTTTTGTTTGTTTGTTTGTTGGTTGGTTTTTAGATCCCACACTTCGGTGAAATCATGCAGCATTCGGTCTCTCTTATTTCCCTTAGTGTGTTATCCCCGGGGTCCATCCATGTTGTCCCACATGGCAGGATCTCATCCCTTTTTATACGATACTCCGCCGGCTGCCTCCGTATCTTGCTTACTGTAAATAATGCTGCAGTAAACACTGGAGTGCTCGTATCTTTCTGAATTAATGTTCGTTTTCCTCAGATAAATAGCCAGAAGCAGACTTGAGCACTTATCTACAGAGCTGTGACAGTCATTTTGAAAATACAGCTCAGGCCACGCCACCCGCTCCCATCCCTCCCGCGGCTCTGCTGTTCTTGCTCTTTCAAACTCCTGCTGCCCGACTGCCCTTGGACTTACCCTTCCGTCTGGAAGGTCCTCCCTGGATCACTTGGCTCATTAACTCACTTCCTGTGGGCGTCTGCACTGGTGGCCTCAGAGAGGACTTCACTGCAATCTACCAAAAATCTATCCTTTTCTCTGTTGTCACTAGAATTCTAACTTTTTACCCAGCTTCAGTTTTTTTCATAGCATTTAGTGTCTTGGCATTAGGGTGTGTGTGTGTGTGTGTGTGTGTGTGTGTTAAAAATTACTTCTCTCTGTGTTTGTGTTTTTTGTTTTCCCCACTGCAATGCAGGCTCAAAGAGGGATGTGTAATTCACTGCCGTGTCACCTGTTCTTAAAGGTGCCAGACACACAGCAGGGTGCCTGTTGATCTTGGCTGATTAGATCATGAATGAGTAGGGTGGTTGTCGGCAGCAGCAAGGGAGACAGGTGTGTGGGGAGGGAGCAACATTCTAGGTTCAGCCACGCACCGCACCGTGTTGTCTTACTTTCACAGCAGCACCATGACCTACGTTCTTCTCTCCTTCTCTTAAGGAGGAGTAGATAGCTGTTCAGATGGGTTAATAATACGTATACACTGAAACAGGTTTTATTAGTTGTTAAAATGAGTTTTCTTTCTTTTTTTTGGGAGAGAGAGTGTGAGCAGGAGAGGGGCATAGGGAGAGAGACAGAGGGAGAGACAGAGAGAGAGAGAGAGAGAGAGAGAGACAGAGAGAGAATCTTAAGCAGGTTCCACACTCACTGAGGAGCCCAGTGCAGAGCTTAATCCCACAACCCTCGGATCTTGACCTGAGATGAAATCAAGAGTTGGGTGCTCAACCGACGGAGCCACCCAGGAGCCCCTACAACGATTATTCTTGAAGGCCTCTACGTTGGTCATAGGTAGCACTGCCATTCACATTCACAGTGGCTGCTGTGTGCTCGAGGAGGCTGGCGTTAGGTAAGAGGGATGGGGAGGAGGGCGGATGGGAAGCAGGGAGGCCTCTGGTGGGTTGTTACCTTAAGGCGGAGCTATGCCAGAGGCAGAGAGGTTGGGAGGGAGGATTGTGACGCTGGTGCCTGAGTGGTTGTAGGTCATTAGAAAAGAGACCAGGTTCCTCACAGGGAACGTCAGAAGAAGATTCAGAGACAAAAGGATTTCAGCAAGAAAAGAGAAAGGTTACTTACAAAAAACTAGAGGAAATTCAGACTTTAGAAGAGCTGGCTTACTGAATAAAACCATGATTATTTAAATGGGGAAGAAAGCTGTGAAACGAGGAGGTTACCAAAAGTAACCTTCATTGCACCGTTCCTGTCGTGGTAGAAAAACCACAACTCTGCCACACAATTATCCTATCTTCAAAGGTTACAATGCGCTTTCACACATCAGCGTAGCAAACTGGGAGTGAAACTGTGTTAGCTAGAAAGTTCAGGCTTATGAAAAAGACGGACTGTATTTTGGGGCCAGGACTGGGCCTCCCAGGGTATGGAGGGCCTTTTCCCCGGCCTGGTATATGAGTACTTAGCCACAGAGGAGGCCGGGCAAAGTGTCTTGTTTTTTTTTGTTTGTTTGTTTTTTTCTTTTTTGGGCTTTCATTCTCTGGGATGGAATGTGCGTAGGGCTATATGTTAGCAATCTCGGCCCTGCCCCTGCGGGGTCTGGAGTGCTGTGTGCCTGCTCGGTGGGAGGAGAGGCCCCGTGTGTGAGTGGGGACTGTAGGAGGTTGGCCTGGGCCGGAGCCGAGCAGCGCAGAGGCTAGTGGGGATCGCTTGGGGAGGGTTCAGGGAGTGCATAGGAAGAGAGCCCCCCCACGGTGCTCGAGGCTCAGGGTGGGAGACCAGGAATCTGTGAAGAGCACTAATGAGAAGCAGCCTGAGGAGGGCGAGAAGAATCCAGAAGCACAGGAAGAGAGGGCCGAGAAGTGGCCACATTGCCACTTGCCCCAGAGATCTAGAAAGATAAGGACTGCAAATTCCCCTCTGGGCTGGTAAGGAAGGGATTGCTAGAAAAATGCCGTGTGTGGGAATAGTTCACACACACACACACACACAGAGCACATGTGAAAACAAAGTTACAGCACTTAAACCTACAGAACTGATCCAAGAATGACAGCAGATTACAAAATCCAGCAGCAAGTTAAAGTATATAAAATAGTGTTGAGTAATATAAAACCCAAAAGGGGTGAAGTAAGACGCTGAGATTTGGAGTACTCAGAAGTGAGGATCTTTGGAGGAGAGTCCGGGCGTGGGTAGGGGTGTCAGGAAGGCTGGATGTTCCGCTCCCTTGTCCATGGGAGGGCACAGCTCTGAGGACCTGACCTTCCCAGGCGCTCCTCGGTGCTCAGAGGCCCGTTGTCCTCAGGACTTTGCCCAAATCTGGGCTGGGCTCTCTGCCTTTCATGTCCGGTGCCCCCATCCATCCCTGGTCTTTCCCGGGAGCACCACCACCGTTAATCTCCTGCACACCAGTCTCCACGTCAAGGCCTGTCACCGGGAACCTGGCCCGAGACATCCGAAAAAGGGCTCCATGTCTGTAACTATGCGAATGGGGAGACCTGCCTCAGATTCAGTGTTCTCCTGGCTGGGCTTCTGTGGGACCCTTGTCTCCCAGCGTGCTCTGGGGTGGGGGTGGGAGAGGGCAGGGTTTCAACCACGGAGTTAAAAAATATATATATTTATATATTTTGATATGTATTATGTATGCTATTTGAAAGTCAAAGCATTTTAAGAAAAATTTTAATGTTTACTTATCTTTGAGAGAGATAGCATGAGAAGGGGAGGGGCAGAGAGAGAAGGAGACACAGAATCAGACGCAGGCTCCGGGCTCTGAGCCGTCAGCACAGAGCCCAATGCAGGGCTTGAACCCATGAACTGTGAGATCATGACCTGAGCTGAAGTTGGAAGCCTAACCGACTGAGCCACCCAGGCGCCCCATGAAGGTCAAAGCATATTACAAGACATTTCTTACTTTATTTTGTTTTATTTTAATTTAATTTAATTTAATTTTAATTTAATTATTTTGTTTTTGTTTTATTTTTTTCCTCTCATAGTTTATTGTCAAGTTGGTTTCCATGACATTTTTTATTCTAAATGTGCGTTTATTTCATGCTTATACACATGAGGTGCTTTTCTTGTATTTCTTCGTAACCACTCGGTGCAGGCGGCGGGCATGATTGTGATTGCCCTTTTACTGGTGCAGCAAACACTGGTCAGGGGACCATGGCCTCCCCGAGGGTCACAGCTGGAGTTGGAGCTCCTCCTCAGAGGACACAAATCCCACACTCTCCCCACCACACTGATGGGCCGAAGAGGTCGGCGTGCGTCCCCAAGTGCCCAGTGTTGCAGACGAGCACGGCCGCCTGGCTGACAGGCCTTCTCCCGAGGAGGGGCCGGTCGGGGCCTCGCTGACGAGGGGAGCAGGTTCGCTGCGAGGCCGGGCCGCTCGGAGGGGAAGGCTCCGTGGTGGTGACACTGCACATGTGAAACAGCTAAGGGGTGGAGCATCGTCGGGGATGGCTTGGCAGAGAGAAGACCGGACCCTCTGGATTGGAATGTCACTGAAGGAACGAACTTGGGAGAGAAAAGGAAGATTCCGAGGGCTGAGCTCGGAGAGGAGCCTTATGGTGCAGGGGCCATTGAGGGAAGCCCTGAAGGCAGCAGGAGGAGCACAGGATGGGGTGGGGTGACTGCTGGTGGGACAGCGTGTTGGAACGCGCAGGTGGTTTTCTCAGGGAGCAGGGACCCCGGGTTCTGGGTCTGGAGGGAATATGAGACTGTGCTGGAGGCAGTGATTCTGGAAGTTTCTGTACAGCGGCTTTGGACTTGATGGAGTAGAAAGCCAGGTGAACTGTTGGGCTGGGAGGGGGTGCGGTGAGACTTGGGTCAGTGCTAGGAGGGGTCATTTACCCAGTGCTTCCTGCGGCAGGTATTGCTTTCGCCCCCTCACGTGCATTATTTCATTTCAGCCTCATGTCAGCCCGTAACGGCAATAGCTGCTGGAGCTACGCTCGCACCAAGCCCGGCTGACGCCGGGGCCTGTGCGCCGACCCCGGTGCTTAACTGCCAAGGAGAGAGGAGAGGGACGGGGAGGTCCTGTGTCCCGTCCTCACTGTGTCGATCCAACTCTTGCTGAAAAAACCCAACTTATTCTTACTTTCAGGGGGCAGATGATTTCTGCTGAAGACTGTGAGTTCATTCAGCGGTTTGAGATGAAAAGGAGTCCTGAAGAGAAGCAAGAGATGCTCCAAACCGAAGGCAGTCAGGTGATGGCTACACACATACCATGAACACCTTCCTGTGCCATTAAAGATTCTAGAAACCATGTTAATGACTGTGATATTTCCTTGTAGGTGTGCGTCATAATTTATCTAAAAATCCTTTTTAAGTGGAAGACATTGAAATTTCCAGTTTTCTAGCTCCTTTAGGTACAAGGCTAGGTTATGTAGTTGGGATGGATTCTGCTTCTTGAGATAGGCCTGAATTGCAATACACTTTCCTTTGACAACTGCCTTTGCAGCATTTGAAAGGGTTTGGAGTGTGGTGTTTTCATTTTCATTGGCTTCCATGTATTTTTTAATTTCTTCTTTAATTTCCTGGTTAACCCATTCATTCTTTAGTAGGATGTTCTTTAACCTCTTTGTATTTGAGGGCTTTCCAAATTTTTTCTTGTGGTTGATTTCAGGTTACATAGTGTTGTGATCCGAAAATATGCATGATAGGAGCTCAGTCTTTTTGTACTGTTGAGGGCTGATTTGCAACGTAGCGTGTGATCTATTCTCAAGAATGTTCCAGGGGCGCCTGGGTGGCTTAGTTGGTTAAGCGTCGGACTTTGGCTTGGGTCATGGTCTCATGGTTCGGGAGTTTGACCCCCGCATCATGCTCTGTGTTGACAGCTAAGAGCCTGACAGCTAAGAGCCTTCACATTCTGTGTCTCCCTCTTTTTCTGCTTCTCCCTCGCTCATGCTCTGTCTCTCTCTCAAAATTAAATAAATATTTTTAAAAATTAAAAAAAAAGAATGTTCCATATGCACTTGGGAAGAATGTGTATTCTGTTGCTTTAGGATGAAATGTTTTGAGTATGTCTGTTAAGTCCATCTGGTCCAGTGTGTCATTCAAAGCCATTGTTTCCTTGTCGATTTTTCTGCTTAGATGATCTGCCCATTGCTGTAAATTATGTGAGGGTGTTACACCAAGTCCTATAAGGGTGTTAAAGAGTCGTACTAGTATTGTGTTATTAATAATGAGTTTCTATAAGTTTGTGATTAACTGATTTGTATATTTAGGTGCCCTCAAGTTGGAGGGCGTAAATATTTACAATTGTTCGATCTTCTTGATAGATCCCTTAATTATGATATAACATCTTTCTTCATCATCTCTTGTTAACAGTCTTTGTTTAAAGTCTTGTTTGTCTGATACAAATATGGCTAATCTGGTTTCTTTTGATGGCCCTTAGCATGCTAGATGGTTCTCTGTCCCTTCACTGTCAATCTACAGGGGTCTTTAGGTCGAAAATGAGTGTCTTGTAGGCAGCCTATCAATGGGTCTTGGGTTTTTTTTTTAATCTCTTCTAATACTTTAATCTCTTCAAACCTATGTGGTTTGATTGGAGGAGTTCATTAAAATTCAGAGTGATTATTGGAAACTTTGAATTTAGAGCCATTGCATTGCCTGTAGAGTTGGTGTTTGGTGATGTTTGTTGTCTGTTCATTTCTCGTCTTTGTTGCTTTTGGTCTTTTTTGTTTTGTTTTGTTTTGTTTTGTTTTCTCCACTCAAAGAGTCCCCCTTAAAATTTCTTGCAGAGCTGGTTTAGTGGTCACAGACTTCTTTAGTTTTTCTTTGTCCGGGAAACTCTTTATTTCTCCTTCTATTCTGAATGACAGCCTTGCTGGTTAAACGATTCTTGGCTGCACCTTTTTCCCATTCATCACGTTGAATATATCCTGATACTCCCTTCTGTCCTGCCAAGCTTCCGTGGACAGATTTGCTGCAAACCTGATCTGTCTTCCTTTGTAGGTTAAGGACTTTTTCCCTTGTTGCTTTCAGGACTTTTTCCTTGTCTATGTGTTATATGGATTTGTTATATCTTGGCCGTGGTCAACTTGTTGAATTTAATCGGGAGTTCTCTGTGCTGCTTGGATTTTGATGTCTGTGTCCTTCCCCAGATTAGGGAAGTTTTGCTCACACAAACATTCTGCCCCTTTGTCTCTCTCTTCATCTTCTAAGATTCCTATGATACAAATGTTATTCCTCTTTAATAAGTCACTGAGTTCTCTAAGTGTTGTATCGTGATCTTTGGCTTCTGTATCCCTCCTCTTTTCAGCTTCACTATTTTTTATAATTTTGTCTTCTGTGTCATTCATTCGCTGCTCTGCCTCATCCATCCTCCCCATCATGGCATTCATTTGAGATTGCATCTCTGTTATAGCATTTTAAATTTCAGCCTGGCTAGATTTTAGTGCTTTTATCTCTGTAAAAAGGGATTCTCTGGTGTCTTCTATTTTTTTCAACCCCAGCTATTGGGGCTTTAATTTTAATTTACTTTTATTTTTTTGAGAGAGAGGGCACCAGTGAGTGAGGGGCAGAGAGAGAGAAAGAAGCAGGACTCTCTGAAGTGAGGCTCGAGCTTACCTGATGTGGGACTAGAACTCAGGAACTGTGAGATCATGACCTGAGCCAAAGTCAGATGCTTAACTGACTGAGCCACCCAGGCTCCCACAATTGTGGTTTTAAATTCTATTTCAGACTTTTTCTGCATTTCTGAAAAATTTTTTAGAATAGATTCCTAGAAGGAAAATTAAGTTTCAAAGTAAATATTGTTTTTAAAGTTGCTTAACATTTTTTTTCAGAAAATTTTTTCCAATTTGTATTCTCACTAGAATATGATGCAATTCTGCTGCCCATCAGATTTTCTGATATTGGGGGGGAGGGTACTGATGGTCTCAAGGAGCTCGTACACATCTCAGCCTGATTCTCACAACAATCCTGGGGAATCTGTGAGGAAACATACTTTTGGCTCTAGTTTTTGTTGAATTCCAGAGATTGTCACATAATGGTGAGATGTAGGATGGAGACAGGTCATAGCCTTCTGATTTTAATCCCTAGTACTCTTGTTGCTGTAGTGTTTTGCTTCTCAGTAAATGCAAAAACAGAACAAAAATAAATAAGTTTTTGTTGTCTTCATAACTTAATCTTTATGTTATCACGGGCCGTCAAGAGTTAGAGTTGCTAGGTCTATTTAAACGTACTAAACATTTTGCAATTTTTCACTAAAAATGATCAGGAATCTGATGCAAGTCATAGTATGTTCCTCCCCTACTTTATCATAGTATTTGTAAAATGTATACATTTCCTATAGTTGAAATTTTGTAGTTAATAGTCTTTGTATTATCATTTGTGCAAGAGAAGTATTTTCCTGAAATGCCATGAAAATGTGGTGTTTGTAGTTGAAAAAAGTAGTTGATGTTACTTTCATTTTTCTTTTCCAGTGTGCCAAAACATTTATAAATTTGATGACTCACATCTCCAAAGAGCAGACGGTTCAGTATATACTCACTATGGTGGATGATATGCTGCAGGTGTGTATGGTCTTCATTTCATCCATTTGGTGACTTCATTGTCTTGTATTCTGCACAGTAGCAACAATGGATTTCTTCTAAGTTGGACTTGCTAATAGTGTTAAAGATGGGAATGCCCCCACACAGGCTATTGTTGGTGTTTTTCAGGATGTCCAGTAATTACTTTGTATTTTTTTCATAATACCTGAGTCCTTTGTTAAACACCAGCGATGGTGGGTAAATCACTGGAGGCTTTCTAGACGCTCAGCGTACTTCCCGGCAGTGTGGCTTCTTCTCTTTCAGTCACTGAACAGATCTCAGTGGCCCTGCCATGTTCGCGGCCGGTGCCAAGCACTGGGGGTTTGGCCTGAATGTAGGCAAGGTGTTTCCCCTCAAAGATTTTGTCTCTTTGCAGAACATTTTGCCTATCATCTGAGACTTTTCCAGTTGCATAAAGTTTCTGTTTAGGGTTTTTATGGTCCCTGAACACGGAGGGGCCTCCATTATTCATACTTTTGTGTCTTACACTGGAGTCGAATCTGGATTGGAATTGTCAGTGTACAGAGCAGTTCTTTTTGAGACAGGCAGCCTGGGCCGCTGAATCCAGCGCCTGACCCCTTCTTCAGGATGGAAGAGTGGCGCCAGCCTGGCAGCTTGTGCGGACCTCTGTTCTGTCAGTGTACAAAGAAAAACACTTACTGACGGCCGACTATGTGCCAGCCACTGCACTAACTGTTACTGGAGGAAAGAAGGTTAAGAAGAATGGTGCTATCTACCCAGGCGCCCTCATGTCTCCATAGGAATGCACTGACTTTATAACGCGGGTGAGGGTCAGCATCCATCCTGGGCTGAGAATGATCTCGGTTTCTCTCAGCGCTTTTTCCTTCTGTAAAGTTCAGGAAAATGGGGAACGTCGGGGTCTGCCTTTGTTATCCTGGTTACTGTATAGGGTTGCACCTAGAATGAGCGGCTTGAGTTGGCGTGCACTTTGATTTTATTTATATGTATATACGTGTACACAGCACACACGCGTGTGCACACAGATAACCTCATTTTGTGTACGGACATCTGTAAACTGGAAACCAGGAGTTCACACTCTCTTCAGGTTCATTTCGGGTCAACACCAGAGTTCATTCTAGCCTCCCCTTTCCATGCTCGTAACTCTCTCCTGTGAGCTCCTCTTATCCTTTGTGTATTTACTTGTCTGTTCCACCCGATGGCACAAGGAAAGGAGTGTCCGAATTGCTGACCCATACGGCTGTGCAAAATGAGCCCTTTCCCTAGAGTTCGGTGTTGGCATCCTTTTTCTTTCAGCCGAGAGTGTGTACTCAGAGTGTTGTATTCAAGTACTTACATTATTTTTCTTGAAATACAGTTAGATTCACTTGTGGTTTTTGGTATTGTACTTATTTTTTTCTCATTCTTATTGATTTTTATTATTTCTGATGATTCCAACATGTTTCTGGAAGTCAAAACTGTACGGAAAAGATATAATCAGAGAAATGTCACCGAACCCTTACCCCCCATCCCTGCATTCCCGCCTATCTCTCGTTAGGTAACCAGCATCATAGATTTCTGGTTTATCCTTCCTGGGGTTTTTTCCGCCTGCAGAAATAGTCAGATACATGTAATATATTTTTATTTCCTTCTCTTTCTTTTTTTTTTCAATGTTTGTTTTTGAGAGAGAGAGCATGAGCATGGGGGAGGGGCAGAGAGAGAGAGAGAGAGAGAGAAGAAGACAAAGAATCCAAAGCAGGCTCTAGGCTCTGAGCTGTCAGCACAGAGCCTGACGTGGGGCTCGAACCCATGAACCATTAAGATTATGACCTGAGCCAAAGTTGGACACCTAACTGACTGAGCCACAGGCATCCCATAGTTGCTTCTCTCTGTTATAGAAAACATGTAGTAAATATAATCTCTTGTATTTTGCTTATCTTACCTAACAGAATATGCCAGAAATCATTCCATGTCAGCTCGTAGATATTTCTCATTTTCTTTTTTGATAGCAACAGAGTGCTGTTTTTTCTTTTAAGATTTTATTTTTAAGTAAACTCCACACCCAGTGTGGCTCAAACTTTCAACCTCAAGATCAAGAGTCACACGCTCCTCTGACAGCCAGCCAGGTGCCCTGCATCATAGTACTCTTTGAGTGGATGCACTATGGTTTACTTCATCTCTGATGTGATGGACATTGAGGTTGGCTCATACACATATTTATTTTGGTTTAATTAAGTTTTTATTATTTTATTCATTTTTATTTTTTTAAGAAAGAGCGAGTGAGTGGGGGAGACGGGCAGAGTGTGGGAGACAGACAAAGGGAGAGAGAGAATCCCAAGCAGGCTCCACTCTCAGTGTGAAGCCTGATGCAGAGCTTGATCCCACAACCCTGGGATCATGACCTGAACCAAAATCAAGAATCAGATGCTCGACTGAGCCACCCAGGCACCCCTAAAGTTTTAGTTTTCAAAATAAACATTGTATTGGGCCTGCTCATGAGTCAGGCAGCTGGGACATCTCTGACTTTGGTGTTTCTGGTGTAAATTACTTGGGCTCTGTTTTGAAACCAGTGAATAAGTCCTTTATGAAGAGCCTTTGACGGACTTCCCTGGCCAGGGAACCACAGATTTCGGTCTCAGGCAGCAACCAGGGTTGTAACCTTTTTAGCTTAGGGCTTCTTTAGGGTCTGTCACATGTCAGACAAGACAAGGTTCTGGAGCATGTCCCGAACTTGCCTTTGGACCACTTCTTTTTGGCTCTGCCTTCAGATTTGTTCACCGGGCCTTTGTTTTTCTTGGCCAGCTTTCTGGTCTCTTTCTTCTGCTCATTGTTCGTGGGGGGTGTCACAGAGCTCGCCAAGCAGCCTTGCTAAAGTGGTTCCAGCATTTTGTACAATATTTTTTAATTAGGAATAATGAAGCCACAAATAACCTTATGCAAATGTATTTTCATGTGGTCAGGAATGTACATCATGGTAAATGCCCAGAAATAGGATTGCTGGGTGAAAGAACTACACATGTAGTTGTGTTAAGATATTGCCACGTAATTCCCTTCTGAAGTCCCCCCTATATACGAGAACACCTGTGTCTCTACAGCCTGGCCGACAGGAGGCAGTGTCAGACTTGCACATTTTTGCATCACGGTGGATCTAAAGTTGAACATCTTCATTTGAATAGTTTTATTTCTTGTTGACCTGTTTTTATGAAGTTATATGTGGACGGACTCAGGCTTAGGTAGCTGACATTATCCTCGGCTGGTTGATTAAAGATATTTTATAAATTTGTTGGTAGCATTTTAGTAACATTGAGAAATTTGCACATACCTTTATCATTCTTGGGCTGCTTAATAAATACTGTAATTATAAATGTTATCCAATTTTTAACCAGTCACTTCATTTTTAATACTTCTAGATAGAATACTTTTGGACAGAATTGCTTGTTTTTTCTCATATGTTTAGTTTTGGGTACATAATTTTGAAGATGAAGATTTTTTTGTGCTCAGATATCAACAGGAATTTTTAAATGCTTTTGAGAAGAGCTTTATCCATATTCTCTTAAAAGTTTGTAACTTGACTATCTGAAACAGTGATGAATGGTAGATACCTTTTAAAGCAGGAATTGAAACCCCAAAGGACTAGTCAAGGAAGATGGGTTTTAAACTTACTTAAAATTTAAAAAATAGTTTCTCTTCTTTTGGTATGTAGGGTACTTTGTTTATTTGTGTGTCAGTGATAATTACAGTTTTAACTTGAGAAATAGTCCACTAAAGGAGTAATTAATGACTTACCCAAATTTTGAGTCCTTTGATAAAATCATCATCATATCTTGAAGTTGGTATTCTAAACTCTAATGATTCGTTACTTAAGGAGATACTCATCTGTTCCTCAAATAGTTAACTATTCGTACAGACCAAAATGAAAACCAGTGTATATAAAAAGAATTAAGTGGTCTAAAAATTGTTTGTGGTGTTTTGTGCACCACAGACTCAGAAAGGGTATTTCAGCCAGTGAAATGTACAGAAGACTTAGGTGAGAGGTAGAGTTTGCTAAGAATTAATTGTTCCTCAAATCCAGTGTCTGTCTGCTAGTGTTCCAGGCTGTTTTTGCTCTCTTTATGTGCCCTGATTTTTCTGTCATGATACTCTAACCTGATTTTATTAGTGTGGAGACAACATTGAGAACCACAGGTCCAAGGTGCAGGCTCAGAAGAAGCGTCACTTAGATCACTTCTCCCGGCATGGCTGCGGTCTGCTGGCTTGGCTCACTTGACTCCAGGGTGCTGATGATAATTAAAGGTGATGTTAGAGTGTCTATGCCTGCCCCATCACCAGCCCTGGCCCCTCATAGCAACTGGCAGGGAAGACACACTGACTGATGGGACACAGAATGAAGGGTGCATTCTGATTAGTGATATCCTTTCTTCTCTGTTTTCAGGAAAATCACCAGCGGGTCAGCATTTTCTTTGACTATGCTAAACGCAGCAAGAACACTGCCTGGTCCTACTTTCTGCCAATGCTGAACCGCCAGGATCTCTTTACTGTTCATATGGTAACTTTTAAATTGATCAAATTTCTGATTTGGGGAAGAAACACACTTGGACTATTTATGACTTCGTAACCTCCCAGTTCCCTGAGGAGAGCGGTAATGGCCGCGATGTTGAGTTTTCAAAGCAACATAAACAAAACATAAGTTTCCTTATAGAGGTTTAGAATCTGGGGATGTCGGGAAGACAGAGGCGATGGGGTGGCTCTGATACAGTTACAGTTTTGTAGAGTATTTGTTGAGCTGGTTAGCTTGAAAGCCTTTGGTAATTGCATGTGCAAAGAGCTTTTGATTGTGATAGGATTAACTGTATTTTACTATAGAAGTTAAATTTTGTTTAGTTGTTTTTTTTTAATGTTTATTTTTTAAATTTATTTTTGAGACAGAGAGAGAGACAGAGCATGAATGGTGGCGGGGCAGAGAGAGGGAGACACAGAATCGGAAGCAGGCTCCAGGCTCTGAGCTGTCTGCATAGATTCTGATACAGGGCTTGAACTCACAAACAATGAGATCATGACCTGAGCTGAAGGCAGACACTTAACTGATTGAGCCACCCAGGAGCCCTGAGGGTATCTTTAATACCCAAGATACAGATTTTTAAGTGTGAGGACTCACAAAGGACTTGGAATGAGGAAGATAGCAGCTGACAGTCTGTTGTAGACATTGCTCGGAACTCTGGCAAGTGATTTGCTGAAAGTTTGCAGAGTTTTGAATATCAACATCTACAAATTCATTACAAGTATTTATTCAGTGTCTCAAAAAATAATAATAAAGAAAAAGATTCTTTTGATTTTTGCAGGTCTATAATGAATCTCGATTTTCTTTTTCTTTTTTTTTTTACTTTCTTTCTGAAACTCAATACAAGGAACATCATGAAATTCTTAAAACACAACTAATTCTATTTCACCTTAAGGGAGCTATTTAAAAATATATTTTGACTATATTGCAATATATATATGTTAAAACATTTTGTGTTTTTTTTTTTAGTTTACAGAGAGTATAAGGGGTGAAGAGAGGCGGGGGGTGGGGAGCGGGGGAGAATCTTAAGCACGCTCCATGCTCAGCATGGAGCCTGACGAGGGGCTCGATCCCAGGACCCTGGGTGAAACCAAGAGCTGTATGCTCAACTGACTGAGCCATCCAGGTGCCCCACAAAATATATATATATATATTAAATATATATATATTAAATATGTATATATTTTTAATGTTTTATTTATTTATTTTTATATAAATTTTGTTTATTTTTGAGAGAGAGATAGAGACAGCATGAGCAGGGGAGGGTCAGAGAGAGAGGGAAACACAGAATCCGAAGCAGGCTCCAGGCTCTGAGGTGGCTGTCAGCACAGAGCCCGACATGGGGCTCGAACCCATGAACTGTGAGATCATGACCTGAGCCGAAGTCGGACGCTTAACCAACTGAGCCACCCAGGCGCCCCTCACAAAATATATTTTTATAATACAAACTTATTTTGGAGGAGGTGAGTATTAAAAAAAAAATCTTGTAGCGAAATGGTTATAAGAGTCCTGCTTTTTAAGGTATGTGATGTGATTTTTAGAATCGACATAGCATTCAGAAACATTTCTTATTTTTCAGGCAGCGAGAATTATCGCAAAGTTGGCGGCTTGGGGGAAAGAACTGATGGAAGGCAGTGACTTAAATTACTATTTCAATTGGATAAAAACTCAGCTGAGTTCACAGGTAAAAGAAGCTTTTTTTTAGTATCTTTGAAAGGAACGTGACACCTGTGTAAAGCTTGTTATCGTCATTATGTAAGCGGTAAATAAAGTTATACTAAGACAATGTCATTTTCAACTACTCCCAGGTGTGGTAGTCTGCCTTCCTTTTTCTTTCTTTGACCAGCTTCAGCTCAAACCTTGCTGTCATTGCTGCCACTTGGGACTTTCCATCCATGCTTTTCAGTGGGTGAGGGGGACCTTCCTTCTGGGGGGCACCACGATCACACAGGCGGGGGAACCCGAAAGGACTGGCACAGCTGCAGAGAGCTGCTCATGTAAGGCTCGTGAGGAGGGACAAGGGACAGGGTCGCAGGAGTCCGACTGCAGGCGGGCTCCAGGGCCCAGAGCCTTCAGTGCAGCGCCCGCTTCTGCCCTGGGACCCCGGACCTCCACGATTTGTGCGGGACATCTTGGATCTGGGCAGAGCTCTTCGGTAGTTGGTAGCTGGGATCGTGTCTGTTGTCCTGGGCACCATGGCAGGCCAGGCTGTCAGCCAGTCACACCGATAAGCAAAGTGGCGCTGGGTTTGGGCCCAGCCAGTCGCCTGGTCTCGCCCAAGAGTCCATACCAGACTTCTGGGTGCCCCCGGGGAAGATGCGAGGTGACCATTACTGCGGCACCCTCCCACATTTACCGTGTCACCGTGGGCCTAAGGTTAGATGTGAAGCCTGCTTATCTTGGTCGCTCTCGGATCTGTCTAGCTCTGCTTCTCCACGGAGGAAAGTAGCTCGCTGTTTGAATGTCAGGGAAAATGCAGGTTTTCTGGTTTTGTCTTCCTGGTTCCCTAGAACAGGCAAACGAGAGGACACTTGTGGGTCAGTGGTTCTTTCCTTTAGGCTCCCGGTGACTAATGTCAGTGGGACAAGCGAGACTGGGAAGGTCCTCAGAAGAGGAGTGAAGTGAAGGGGGAGGCGTCCTGTGGGGCAGAAAGGGGGGAAGAGAAGGCGATTCTGGTGTGGGGACGCCTTCCGTGAGGGACGGGGCCAGGAAAGTAATGCCGGTAGTGTGTCGGCAGTGTTACAAACAAGGGTCTGTCTGAAAAAAAGTTTTGGAAAGTTGTAATTTAGATTTCAGGTGATATTTTAACAGATTCTAATTTGGGGCAGAAGAGAGAGACACTGTGACGTTTTACTTGGGTTTATTTTTTGTCTTATCGTTGCTTGCCTTTTTGGGGAAGTCTCATTGCCTTTTGTATTTGGGTGGGGATATTTTGGAGCGTCTTAAACACGATTAAGTCTTTTTTATATTAATAGCATAAATTTTTAGTCGTTTTGGATTAATTTTTAAAAGTGTTTTTCTAAGAGCCACAAGTTTGCAGATTTTACCCAATTTGTGAGGTATTTCAAACACATACTTAGAACATGAAAAATAGGTGTGCGAAGATGAGGTTTTAAATCTTCTAGGTGTGTATCGTTTGGGATCAGAATGCTTAAGCTTCCTCTCACCCCTCCTCCCCTTTTTTTTTCTTTTTTGGAATTATTTCTTTGAACATACTTCATTCATTTTAGCGTTAGCCTTATGGTAAGTAATGGCAGTGAGGCTTTGTTGTAACTGGATTCAGAAAATGAAAATTGGTAGGAAAGCATGTGTACAGCAGTTTGCCACTAACATTTTGGGCTGCTTCAGCTGAGATTTTTCCTCACAGAAGTAACATTTATATTGTGCCTCACAGCTGATTTGTCGCTTCTGGAACAATTACGGGTATAACTGTGTCCAGGAACTGAAGAAACATCCTTATCATGTGCTAGTGGAAGCAAAATATTTCCGTGTCTAGAACAGTTTTCATTAGAACTAAGCTTCTTGGTATTAGATAAATGCTTTTCTTGATCTTTCTGGTGCAATCTTTTTTATCACCCAGTCTTTGGCTTTCTTTGGTTACGGGATGGCATTTCTGCTTTGCAAGTCCTGCTGTGAGGTACCTCCTCAGAGAACCCAGGCTCCATCTGGCTTTGCTTCTCCGAGCCTGGCCACTGCTTCTGCTGGGGTCTGAACTGCGTGGTCTCTCTTGCCAGGGGCAGACACTTCTTCCACAGCCTTCTACCAGGATCAAATTACTGACTTGCTTAAAGAACGAAACAGGGTTATTTGGGATTCTGTTTGCTACTTTGCTTGAATGTCATGTGATGGTGCTGTATCTGGACGGTCTCTTTTTCTCTATCGTTAGTGTTTTCTTGCTCATAAAAAGGACCACAGTGTCATAATTTTAATAGAAATATATTTTCAAAAGTCCAAAATAGTTGCGAGTTTGGGTATTTGGTTGACTTTCTAGTGACATTTAGGAACTTTTCCTTTTTTGGTAGTTTAAGCATTGTCTACGGGTTGGGGGCCTCATGCCTGGCGCTTAGTACATAATAAATAAAATCAGTGCGAATAAAACTAAATAAAAATATCCTTTCAGAAATCCATTACTCCTTTTCTCTTGCACCTGTAGCCTTTGACTTTCTTTCTTTTCTTTAGTCATTTCTGTAAGTCGTTTAGACCTTATATAACATGTGAAATTCTGATTGTCATTATAAACTTGCTGGCATTGCTGTGGATACTCTGATTTTACGTTCTGTGCAGTACCTGCCCATTATTAGGCCCCTGTTCTGAAAGCATTGCCACAGAATAGAGTGTAGGCAGTTCAGCTCAAGACAGTCATCTTACCTGAAAAGCAGTTCAGTAATTAAGTCCCGAGACTTGGAAATTCGCACCAGCTTCACTTACAAAATTTAGTTGGAGCTTAGTGCTCAGTATTATTCAGTTTATTGTTGTTCCATTTTTAATTTATTAAGTTATTTGGGAGGGTGTAGTATTTAGACTATTTCATGGCATCCCCATGCTTTTTATTAGTTGACGATATTCCATTAAGTAGGATTAAGAAAAAAAATGATAAATTTGCTTAGCCCCCTTTTATAAGCTAATACATGAGGATAGAAATGAAAAACAAAACTAAGTAATAAGTTATTTATTTCATAATAGAAACTGCGTGGTAGCGGTGTCGCTGGTGAAACAGGAACAGTGCCTTCAAGTGATGTAAGTATTTTCCTTCTTCATTCACTGGCCTCCTAACACCGGGGACATAAGTTACTCTGAGTTATTTAAAAATGTAAAGATGTCTTCTAGTTCCGCAAATGTCAGTCTGTGGATTCGATATCGCCTCCAATCAGATTTATAGTGTTGTAAAAACCATATGTGTGTGTGTGTGTACACACACACACACACACACACACACCGTTATAAATATTTGTGGTCTCTTGGGAGACTGGAGGCTTGTTCTTCTCTCTTTCTCTTCTTTTTGGGTTACTTTATTCCAGACCCGGGAATGAAAGCAAGAGTCTGAATTCAGATGCTCAACCGGAGTGAATTATTGTAAAGTTACTCTCTTCAAGCTTCAGTTGTCTGATAACGTATCCAATGTCTGTCTAACAGATACGAGAACAGTGTGTCAAGCAGTTGAAAACAGTCCAGTTACGGCATTAAGACTGACGATGTTAAAACTCGTTACTTGCACTGTGTTTCTCAAGGCTTTATGTAGGCTTACGTGGTGGCTGGAACCCCCGCCTGCCCCCCCCCCGTTTCTGTTGGCCAAACCCTCCCCACATTTTTGTAGAGCCAAAAGGTTCAAGGTTAAAATGAATCCTGTCTCGCCAAGCTTCCTTCTGGATTAGAATTATCTTCCCCATTCGGGAAGAGTTTATCTTGGTGGCGCTCAGAATAGCTCAAGAACAGGTAGTGAGTGTGGATGAGAAAGGGTGGGCATGATTAGAGCGAGTTGAGAGAAAGGGAAGAAGAAACTTAGAGATGTAGGTGAGGTGCATCTGTCTTCATCTGTTGGAAGTAATCTGGGAAATGGGAAACACGGGTGGAGGACAGGGTGTGCAGCCTGCCTGCAGTCCCTCCATGGGGCTCTGTAGCAGCCGTGCAAGGTTCCCGCTAATGAGCTGCGCTGTTGTAACCTGCACGCAACCTGTGTGTTTGTGTGCTCTGAGCCTGGAGATGGCCGTGGAAGCCGTTTCAAAGCCAAGAGCAGGGCTTCTCTTGGGGCGTGGCTTGAAGGATCTGACAGCTAGCATGTTAGGCCAGAAAATAGCTATGAGCCTTCTGGAATGATCAGAACACAAGGAGCAGTCTCGTGGTCAGAGCGGGGTAAGGAGGTGCCAGGTTATGAGTCTAGATATTCAGCCGTAAGCGCATGTTTACGTCGAGAGGCTTGTGACCTGAATTTTTACTAGTTTGAACTTTTGAAAAGTTATTTAATTCATGTGTTAGACTTACTGGTATTTTTTTTTAGAAGAGGTGTTTTCAGAATCGTAGATCTTACAAACTTATGTGGTTGTTAACATGTTTGTGAGTTGTTAAAGCTTGTGTAGTGAGTGACAAGCTCTAGTGACATGACATTCTCATTTTGTTCCTTTCTGTCCAGTGTATCGGGGGGAACAACTAATTACCTGAGTTGGCAGCACATTGGTCGAAGCAGTGTACGCGGTAGGCTCCTACACACGCCTCCCACACAGTTAGCATCGGGGTGGTTGTGAGTGAGGAAAAGATGGCCCTTGATTTTGACCTTTTTCCCCTTTTGTACCCTTCACACTTGAACATACTTGCTGTCTCTTCCTGAAAGTTCCTGCTTTTTCAGATGGCTATCAACTTGGAAGGCAGACTAGTAAGTGGAGCATAAGGTGTTAAGCTTTCCTCCGCTGCTGGCATCTCAATAGGGGAATCTGAATTGGTAACTAGTGTTTGTTGAGCTGTGTGTTCAGTACTGCTTTGTTCATTTTACATCTCCCGTGTCCTTGCTGTGAGCCACACCTTGCAGGTATGGATGGTGAGGCTGCACAGCATGGCAGAAGCATGTTGCCCAAAGTCACCCAGCTACTTAGTGGCAGAAATCCCAGAGGAGGGAATTTCTTGCTGAGAGAATTCCTTTTGAGGCAGTGGAAGGGGAATTGGGTTTGGGGGCATTCTCCACATTGCAGGGCCTGCTCGGACTTGTAAAAATATCGGTAGTGGATCTTACAATCCTTTTAGGTTTTCCCAGAGCCTAGAAAAAGTTTGGGAAATTGCATTACATGATCCTGCCACTTGATGTCAGTATAAAACAGAAGTGTACACTGGAAACCATGAACTAGGAATGATCTCAGTCTTCTCTCTTTAAATGGCCACGGAAGCATCACGCTGAGTTATAAGTGGATTATTACAAACAGTTTTATTTAAATGGCATTACATAAATGGCATTCCTTAGAATGCATTATGTTGTTTTTGCCTGAATATGGGAATAATAAACAACATCAGATCTTACGTACTTACCTTAAACTGTTCACTTCTTTACTGGTTCTTGGAAGTGAGTGCTCAGTCTTCTGTCCTTCTGAGGAAGCCGTCCAGCCTGTGGAAGTTGATTTGTGCTGATGCCCTGATAAAAAGACATATGCTGTGATCTGTCCCGAACTGCATGATCTAGAAAGAATCTGAGAATTTCGTGTTTGCTTGCTCGTTTTCTTTTCCCTCTGTGTGCCTGCACTTGCACCGTGTGTGAGGGAGCAAAGTGACTTCCCGTTTGTGTCCTGATCTCTGGCTGTTTTGCTGTGGATCCAGGTTAGCATTAGTTATTGCTGGATGAACGTTGTTTCATTGATAGTAGTAACTTCAGGAAGTGGACACGTTCTCCTTATTTTCTATTCATCTTGCCTTTTAATGTTCCGGGTCCATTCTGTCCACCAGAACTTTCAGTGATGATGAACTGTCCACTGTGGTGGCTACCATGTGGCTGTTGAGCCCTCGAAATGTGACGAGTACAAGTAAGAAAGTGCATTTTCAATTTTATTAAGGTTTTAGAATTTTTTTATCCAAATATATATCACTTACCATAAAATCCATCCATTTGCGCAGTTCAGTAGGTTTTCGTATCTTTACAAAGTTGTGCAGCCATTAACACAATCTAATCTTATAACCTTTGTAAAACCTCAGAAAGAAACCCTGTACTTTAACAGTCATTCTTCATTCCGGTTCCCCACTCCCACCTCTAGCAACCACCAGTCTGCCTTCTGCCTCTCTCTTTCTGCCTCTTCTGGCCATTTTATAAAATGAAAGTGTATAGCATGTGGGTATCTGTCACTGGCTTCTTTCACTTAGTGTAATGTTTTCAAGATTTGTGTATGTTTTAGCACGTATTTACAGTATTTTAGGATGAGAGAAATGAAATTTAGGGATTTTTTTTGGCTTTTGGCTAAATTTTTAAAAAAAAATTTTTAATGTTTTATTTATTTCTGAGAGATAGGGACAGTGTGAGCAGGGGAGGGTCAGAGAGAGAGGGAGATATAGAATCTGAAGCAGGCTTCAGGCTCTGAGCTAGCAGTCAGCACAGAGCCCGACATGAGGCTAGAACCCACGAACCGTGAGATCATGACCTGAGCCGAAGTCGGACGCTTAACTGACTGAGCCACCCAGGCGCCCCTGGCCAAATTTCTTAAAGTGTCTTCTGTGGCAGTTCTAATGTCCTTATTATTCATATATTCATGTATTGGCTTTACTGTTGTAACTTCATGCTGTGCCCACGTGATACTTTTTAGTCTTATGCTAGAGGTAGAGTACTTCGTTTAGTGCTTTCCTGCTTTGTTGTTAAGTATATCAGAAGTACTTCCTATGTAGCAGAAATGAGTGGGCTGTGTCAGTAATTCATACAGGTCAGGCCCCTTGCTGAACCCTGGTCTGCTGTAGCTGGTGAGCCCAAGTCTGTGAGGCCCCAGAGTAATTCACAAGGGATTACAGGATGTCAACTGTAAGTTTCACCTAAAGCAGTTCTTGGAGGATTTTCATTGTTCAATAGCCTTTTATCTTCTTGCCACAAAATTAATACATTTTAAACATTGAGGATCATTAAAATATGTGCACAGAACGAACGTTACGGAGGAAAGATAAGAATCTGTGAGTTTTGTTTTTTTTTATCGTATTTTTGGAAGGATTATCCAGAAGTATATTCTGGCAATACAAAAGAAAATTAAGTGGTTAGGTATTTCAGTACAGGACTTTATTTTACAAATCATTGTCAAAGCATAGCAATGATAATAATAAGTAATCTAATATTGTACATGAGATGCGTTCTTGGAAGTTGTATACAAGGCAGTAATTTATAAAGTAATATTTTCTCAAGTTCATAATGATTTTTCTGCATAGTAAGGAATCTCTTGGATGACTAAGCAAATTAGCTTGAGGAAGATTGAGAAGTTTATAAATTAATAGTGAATTACTTTTTTTGGTAACTCTGAAGTCTAAGACTAAATTATTTCAATTTAGGCATTTAATCTAGGTATTTTGCGAGTATTGACTAGAAGATCTTTTTGAGTAAGCCAACTTCAAAAGAATTTTTGGGCTTATATATTTTAGTTCCTGCATATGAGATAATAAAAATATACCTTACGGTTGTTTTGTCAGAACTGACTTGAGTTCAGATTTGAGTAGCAGATTTTTCACTTTTAATTTGTTAGGGCTAGTATTTCCCTTTATTGATGATAAAGCAGTTTTGAAGAGTTTAAGTGATTTGCGAAAGATAATTTGGCAAAACTCTTGATAGGCAAAGCCTCTCCCCTCTCCCTTCCTTCCTTTGTGTTTTTTTTTCTTTTCTTTTTTTTCTTTATTTTTTAAATTATGTCTTAACTTACACAAAGTAAAATGCATAGATTTTAAATGTTCAGCTAAATGAATTTCTGTGTCACATGCCTGCATACTCAATACTTCCCTTTGGCTCAACTCTTACCAAGGTTATGGTTATCATGGAACCTATTCCCATAGACTAGTTCTGCCTAATCTTGAACTCTGTTGTAATGGGATTGTATACAGTATGAACTCTTCCGTATCTGAATTCTCTTGCCAATATTGTGCCAATGAAACTCATTCATATTGCATTTAGCAGTGATTCATTCTCTTTTTTTTAAGTTTACTTATTTTGAGAGAGGGAGAGGAAGAGAGCGAATGAGTGGAGAAGGGGCAGAGAAAGAGAGAGAGAGAGAGAGAGAGAATCCCAAGCAGGCTCTGTGCTGGGCCCGTGGTGGGGCTCGATCCCATGACCCTGAAATCAGTATCTAACCTGAAATCAAGAGTTGGACGCTTAGCAGATTGAGCCACCCAGGTGCCCCTAGCAGTAATTCCTTCTTTTTATTGCTATGTAGGAATCTATTAAATGGATATTTTCTATTCTCTTGTTAATGGATATTTGGGTTACTTCTAGTTTTGGGCTATTGTGAATAATCTTGCTGTGAACGTTCTTGTACGTGTCTTTTGATAGATGTAATTGCTTATGTCTGGAATACTTAATTCTAGAATGGAATTGCAGGGTTGCAAAGTGTATGTAAATTTAGTAGATGTTGCTAGTCAGTGTTCTAAGTCAGTTTACATATCTGTCAACAAAGTATGAGAATTCCAGTTGCTCCATTTCCTCATTTGACATTGTCTTGCGTTTTTAAATTTTTTTTTGAAGCGAATGTCTGTGGTGGAATAAAAAAAATCACACACATAGGTGCACATACTTATTTTTTTAGTTCTATGAGAAAAGATTCATGTGATTTTTATGGAACATTAAGTACCTCTGGGACTGTTGAAATCAGCAGTCCTCCATTTCATGTAAAACTGGGTTCTGGAATTTATTTCAGTCAATTATGTGTCCGGAAAGTTCAGCGTGGTGCTTCACCAGTTCTGCTGTATTGTGCATTTTACTATCTGTGGGACAGATGCTTTTTCCTGCAATACAGATGTGTTGTTTCAAGGGTCCATGATTCCAGAATTTAAGTGAATATTATCTTTGCTCTTTCTCATTTTGTTTGTACTTAAATCCCAGCATTACGAGGATGAATATTGAAAATTTATCGGGGCACCTGGGTGGCTCAGTCGGTTAAGTGTCTGACTTCGGCTCAGGTCATGATCTCACGGTTCGTGGGTCCGAGCCCCGCGTCGAGCTCTGCGCTGACAGCCAGCTCAGAGCCTGGAGCCTACTTCAGATTCTTTATCTCCCTCTCTCTCTGACCCTCCTCTGCTCACGCTGTCTCTCTCTCTCAGAAATAAATAAAACATTTTAAGAAATAGTTTAAAAAAAGAAAATTTATCAATAAGCATTTTTATAACATTAGTTTTACTTGGTACAATATCACTGTAGTTTTTATGTTTATCTTTTGTTGCCTGTTTACTTTGTAATTCCTCAGTTGTCAAATTACTTTGTAGTTCTGCAGAATATGGGTCTCTGAGAGCATATTTGCCGCGAAGGTGAACTTCATCAGTTGCTGTTTTCCCTATGATGTAATTATTCCCCCACAGTGTAGGAAAATTTGCGTCTCGGCGACACTGGAAAATTTACGGAAGTGATATTCTGTTAAATGTGTTGCAAAGTAAGCGTAGTTTTCCTCTTGCAGTGAGGTTTGCTGTGGGGCGAGGGTGTGTGGTGGCCGGCTCTCAGCCCGGGATGTCCGGAGCACAGAGAACTTTAGCCGAAGCGTGAAGAGAGTGGCCCCCCAGTGCCCATCCAGGGTTAACTCACTGTTTTAATTTCAACAAATTATATCACCTTTTTAAGCCTCATCTGAAAAATTGGTATCATAATATTGCCCTTTTTAAATTTGTTTGAAAGTGCTTTGAAAAATACATGTGTTAATAAACTTTATATAAAAAAATTCTCCATTTCTTTTTTGACAGTTTTTTTAGAGTTTATTTTGAGAGAGAGAGTGAACACAGCAGATGGTTAGTGAAAGAGGGAGAGAAAGAGCCCCAAGCAGAACCCGACGTGGGCCTGATCCCACTAACTGTGAGATCATGACCTGAGCCAAAATCAAACTTAACTGACTAAGCCACCCAGCTACCCCTACTTTAGCAATTTAAATGGAAACGATTATGTGGCTAAGTGCGCTCTTTTACCATAAATATTTCCTAGTAAAATAGGATCATTTATAAGGTGCAGCCAGAATTGACTAGAAATTTATATTAATTCTCAAATTGAGATAAATTTAAAGAAAATCGTAGACAATTACATAAGATCCATACTACCAAACAGATGCAGTCTTGGCTCCAAAAAGAAATGGAATAATAGTGCCACGTTGTATATATTTCTGCAGTATTGATTTTTACCAGCATAAGATTTTGGCCACACTTTTAGTTACTGAGCCATCTCTGTTAGAGCCACGTTCCTTTGGAGTCTGTGTAAGATATGACATCTCTTTGTATTTCTTGTTTGTCCATTCAGTCAAGAAATCTGTACTGGGGCAGCTGGGTGGCTAGGTCGGTCAGGCATCTGACTTGACTTCGGCTCTGGTCATGATCTGGTTTGTGAGCTTGAGCCCCATGTCAGGCTCTGTGCTGACAGTGTGGAGCCTGCTTGGGATCCTCCATCTTCCTCTCTCTCTGCCTCTCCCCTGCTCTCTCTCTCTTTCTCTCTCAAAATAAATAAATTAAAAAAAAGATCAGGAAACCCGTATTGAGCGCCTCCAGGTAGAGTGTGTGGTGCCAAAAGCGTGGCACCGAACAGCTGGGTCAGGACTCCTGGCTCCCTAGGGCTCCTTTATCCCTGGAGTACAGCACTAGACAAGCTGCATAGGCGCCTGTGGCAGTGCTTGTGAGAGAGGAGCACAGGCCCTTGGAGAGTGTTACGGAGGGGCGGGGGGGTCATCTCATCTGGGGCCAGTTTACTCAGGTCTCCTGAGGAAGCAGGGGGCTGGGCCCGGGCCCCCAGCGTAGGGAAGCATGTGGAGAACATTGCAGGGGAGGGAGAGCTGATGGTGTGGTAGGAGAGATGGGGAGAATGGGGGGAAAAGGAGGGCGGGTCCGGGGCACTCGGGGCCTTCGGGATCGCATAGCTAACAAAGTTCACTTTAGAACTTGTCCATGGTGGGGGGAAGGCCATTGAAGGATATGAAGGGGGGTCACGTGGCACAGGGCAGCCGTGGGAAGGGGGGTGGTCTGTGGACCATGTCCCATGTACTGGATCTTCCCCCCATTGCTGCATGCCTGGCTATTTTACTTTCCTGGGGTTCACCCCTGGTCTCAGCATCGAGTCCCTCTCCAAAGATCCCGTTTAACAGAATGGAACTGCTGGGTTGTAAGGTGCGTGTGAACTTTGTAGGTACTGCCAGTCGGTGTCCTAAGTCAATACACAGACCCATCAACAAAGTATGAGAATTCCGATGTCTCCCTCTCTCATTTCCTATCTCCTTTTCTTAACAGTATTTTTGTCGTATTTGAATTTGTCAGATTCCAGTACACTCTACAATTGTGTGTGTGTGTGTGTGTGTATCTGTTTGTACGTTTCCTCTTTCTGCATTAGACTGTAAGCTGCCTGATAGAAGGGACTGCGGTCTGCTTGTTCATGGTCGTGTATCCAGTGCAGGAACATAGAAGGCACTCAGTAAATATTTGTTGAGTGAATATTGGGTAGAGACTTGTGGAGCATTTCGGGGGAGTAGTTGGGAACTTAGAATGATGGCAGCCTTGAGTCCCTTACCCGTTGCTGACTGCAGGCAGCTGAGGTGGTAGCTGTCAGGTGGTTTCCGACAACTTCAAGGGCAAACGGGCGGCTTCATCTTTGGTTGGATTCTAAGTCCAAATACTTAGAATGTGAACATATGTGAAAATAAAGTGGAGTCCCTTCTGTCTGTCAGATAATATAAGCAACCAAATAAACATTGTTGAATTAACAAGTACTTCCTCCAAGTTGAAAGAACACAGGGGGGTTAAAATCTTTGTATCAATGGTTAAGAATGCAGTAGATCTCTAAGTACAATATTAAATGGAAAGAGAAAATTACAAGTGAAAGTTAAAGTATTATCGTATTTGTATTTTTCTTTTCAAAAAAGAACTTACAATGCCCAGAAACTGTCTGCAGTGTCACACAGACACCTAATAGTCACACAAGTCGGTTCAGACAGAGAAGAGAGTGGGAAGAGAGCTGTTCAGTCAGTGGTTGGAGGCAGAGGTCTGGTTGTCAGGTGAAAGTAACTGTTGAAACTTTTTTTTTTTTTTTAAATGTTTTATTTATTTCTAGGAGAGAGAGAGAGAGAGAGAGAGACAGCGTGAGCAGGGGAGGGTCAGAGAGAGAGGGAGTCACAGACTGAAACAGGCTCCAGGCTCTGAGCTGGCAGTCAGCACAGAGCCCAACGCGGGGCCCGAACCCGCGAACCGCGAGATCATGACCTAAGCGAAAGTCATACGCTTAACTGACTAAGCCACCCAGGCGCCCCTAACTGTTGAAACTTTTAAGGTCACTGGGAATCCTAGCATGTGGCATTATTAGTGGGGTGCTAAGATACAAAAGAAGTAAAAATTTGGTGGTACTTCTTTCAGGAAGCCTTTATGTATGGGGAGGAAGAAGGATCCAGAGATTGGTATAAGATTTAGGGACTTTGAGGGGGGAAAGGATTGGGTGTATTTAGAGGCTGAAGAGAGGACACCAGTCAGAGAGATGGAAGATGCAGGAGAGGGGTCTGCTGGACGAAGCATCGTGTGGGCATAGTGGGATGCAGATGCTGGGGCTGAAGGTCGTGGACAGGAAGTCTTTCCATCTCCTAGGTGAGAGCGAGGCAAGAATGGCTCTAAGTGTGGTTCAATTTGGGGGGGTGAGATGTTGGCAGCTGGTGAATCTCTCACTGATGGTCCATATATTTCCTCGTACTGCCGAGAGTGATGGAAGACCATAGGACAGGGTGGTGGTGAGTGTGTGAGTGACTGGTGCATGGCAGAGAGAACAGCCTAGAATTGCATGGTGGCTTTGCAGGATTGTATGATTTTCTTTAGCAGTATTGAATTACCTTTGTCTGGGATTAGAGATGGTGACTTATTGGCTTGATCGAAAGCTTATTTACAAAAAATGGTTGACTAATTTTTATGCATGTGCATAATAGGACAATGTAAGTGAAATGTAAGGAAGTGATATAATTTACTTTGTTTAATTGAAGGCAATAATTCAATTACTTGCCAGTGTTGCCTTTACTATATACTTTGAAAGTGATTTCTGGGATGGTACTTACTTGTTTTTTAAAATAGTTTATTGTCAAGTTGGTTTCCATATTATACCCAGTGCTCATCCCCACAAGTGCTCTCCTCCCTGCCCATCACCCCCTTCCCCTCTCCCCCACCCTCCATCACCACTCAGTTTGTTCTCAGCATTCAAGAATCTCTCATGGTTTGCTTCCCTCCCTCTCCCCCACTATTTTCCCCCTTCTTCTCCCTCATGGACCTCCGTTAAGTTCCTTCTAATCCACCTATACGTGCAAAAATATGGTATCTGTCCTTCTCTGCCTGACTTATTTCGCTCAGCATAACATCCTCAAGTTCCATCCATCTTGCTACTCATGGCCAGATTTCATTCTCTCTCATTGCCGTGTAGTATTCCATCGTATAGATAAACCACATCTTCTTGATCCATTCGTCAGTTGATGGATATTTAGACTCTTTCCATGATTTGGCTATTGTTGAGAGTGCTGCTATGAACATTGGGGTACATGTGCCGCTATGCATCAGCACTCCTGTATCCCTTGGGTAAATTCCTAGCAGTAGTATTGCTGGGTCATAGGGGAGTTCTATTGTTAATTTTTTTAGGAACCTCCACACTGTTTTCCCGAGGGGTTGACCAGTTTACATTCCCACCGACAGTGTAGGAGGGTGCCCGTTTCTCCACTTCCTCGCCAGGATCTATAGTCTTCTCATTTGCTGATTTTAGCCACTCTGACTGGCATGAGGTGGTATCTCAGTGTGGTTTTGATTTGTATTTCCCTGATGAGGAGGGACCCTGAGCATCGTTTCATGTGTCTGTTGGCCATCTGGATGTCCTCTTTGGAGAAGTGTCTGTTCATGTCTTCTGTCCATTTCTTCACATGATTATTTGTTTTTCAGGTATGGAGTTTGGTGAGTTCCTCATATATTTTGGATACTAGCCCTTTATCTGATATGTCATTTGCAACTATCTTTCCCATTCCATCAGTTGCCTATTCTTTATATGCAGAAGCTTTGCCGTGCAGAAGCTTTTAATCTTGATGAAAACACAATAGTTCATTTTTGCTCTTGATTCTCTTGCCTTTGGGATGTGTCAAGTAAGAAATTGCCGCGGCTGAGGTCAAGGAGGTTGTTTCCTGCTTTCTCCTCTAGGGTTTTGATGATTTCCTGTCTCACATTCAGGTCCTTTATCCATTTTGACTTTATTTTTGTGTATGGTGTGAGACATGATCCAGTTTCATTCTTCTGCATGTTGCTGTCCAGTTCTCCCAGCACCATCTGTTAAAGAGGCTGTCTGTTTTCCATACTCTTTCTTGCTTTGTCAAAGATTAGTTAGCCATACATTTGTGGGTCCAATTCTGAGTATTCTATTCCATTGGTCTATGTGTCTGTTTTTGTGCCAATACCATACTGTCTTGATGATGACAGCTTTGTAGTAGAGGCTAAAGTCTGGGATTGTGATGTCTCCTGTTTGGTTTTCTTCTTCAATATTACTTCAGCTGTTCGGGGTCTTTTGTGGTTCCATACAAATTTGAGGATAGTTCTAGTTTTGAGAAATATGCTGGTGCAATTTTGATTGGGATTGCATTGCTTGTGTAGATGGCTTTGGGTAGTAATGACATTTTAACTGTATTTATTCTTCCGATCCATGAGCATGGAATGTTTTTCCATTTCTTTGTGTCTTCTTTAATTTCCTTCATAAGTTTTCTATAGTTTTCATCCTGCAGATCTCCTATATCTTTGGTTAGGTGTATTCCTAGGTATTTTATGTTTTTTTTGTGCAATTGTGAATGGGATCAGTTTCTTGATTTCTCTTTCTGTTGCTTCATTGTTGGTGTATAAAAATGCAACCGATTTCTGTACATTGATTTTGGATCCTGCAACTTTGCTGAATTCATGGAGCAGCTCTAGTAGGTTTCTGGTGGAGTCTCTTGGGTTTCCTATGTAGAGTATCATGTCGTCTATGAAAGGTAAGAGTCTAACTTCTTCTTTGCCAATTCTGATGCCTTTTATTTCTTTTTGTCATCTGATGGCTGATGCTAGGACTTCCGGCACTATGTTAAACAACAGTAGTGAGAGTGGACATCCCTCTCGTGTTCCTGATCTCGGGGAAAGCTCTCAGTTTTTCCCCATTCAGGATGATGTTAGCTGACGGCTTGTCATAGATGGCTTTTATGATATTTAAGTAAGTTCCTTCTATCCCGACTTTCTCGAGGGTCTTTATTAAAAAGGAATGCTGTATTTTGTCAAATACTTTTTCTGCATCTATTGACAGGATCATATGGTTTTTATCTTTTCTTTTGTTGATGTGATATATCACATCGATTGATTTGCAAATATTGAACCAGCCCTGTAACCCAGGAATGAATCCCACTTGATCATGGTGGATAATTCTTCTTATGTGCTGTTGAATCCAATTTGCAAGTATCTTGTGGAGGATTTATGCATCTGTATTCATCAAGGATATTGGCCTGTAGTTTTCTTTTTTTGCGGTATCTCTGCCTGGCTTGCGAATCAAAGTGACGCTGGCTTTGTAGAATGAGTTTGGAAGTTTTCCTTCGATTTCTATTTTTTGGAATAGCTTGAGAAGAATGGGTATTAATTCTGTTTTAAATGTCTGGTAGAATTCCCCAGGGAAGCCATCTGGCCCAGGGCTCTTATTTGTTGGGAGATTTTTGATAACTTATTCAGTTTCTTCACTAGTTATATATGGGTCTGTTCAGATTTTCTATCTCTTCTGTGTGAATTTTGGTAGTGAGTGTGTGTTTAGGAATTTGTCCATTTCTTTTTTTTAATTTTTATTTATTTATTTATTTTTTATTTCTAGGAGAGAGAGAGAGAGAGACAGCATGAGCAGGGGAGGGTCAGAGAGAGAGGGAGTCACAAACCGAAACAGGCTCCAGGCTCTGAGCTGCTTCCAAATTGTCCAGTTTGTTGGCATATAATTTTTCAGAGTATTCCCTGATAATTGCTTGTATTTCTGAGGGGTTGGTTGTAATAAGTCCATTTTTAGTCATGATTTTGTGTATTTGAGTGCCCTCTCTTTTCTTTTTGAGAAGCCTGGCTAGAGGTTTGTCAGTTTTGTTTATTTTTTCAAAAAACCAACTCTGATTCATTGATCTGTTTAACTGTTTATTTTGGTTTCTATTTTGTTTCTTTCTGCCCTGATTTTTACTATTTCTCTTCTCCTACTGGGTTTAGGGTGGTCTTGTTGCTCTGCCTCTAGGTCCTTTAGGTGTGCTGTTAGATTTTGTACTTGCGCTTTTTCTAATTTCTTGAAATAGGCCTGGAGTGCAATGTACTTTCCTATTAGGATTGCCTTTGCCCCATCTGGGATGGTATTTGGACTCCCTCATTATGTGTAATAGGCGTGAGTACAGTTTAGAGCCAGGATCTTTAATTATGCACATTTACACTGTGAATCTGGAAGATGTATGACAGTGAAGAATCCATATTTGAAATGTATCATGTATTTCAACATGGTACAGTAAAAAGGACAGAAGAAAAAGCTTACTGTGAACCAAGAAATTTTTGTGTTGAGAGAAAATTGATGATAAATGGAAGGGGAGACTGCCCTGGGTTGCATTTTTATTCATTATATGTGGAAACCTTGCTCAGGCTTGCTCTCTAGACAAGACAAATGGAATCCCTCTTTCAAAAAGGATTACTACCTGCTGACTTAATTGGAAAAATGACATTTTTTCCCCCCGTTATGGAGGGTTCTTTTAGAACTGAAAATTCATGTTTCTTTTTTTTGGTCATTTCTGCTAATGTTTTGAGTTTTCAGGCAAATCATATGAATGGATATATTGTGCTTTGGGGAAATTATGTTCACTACTTTTAAAATCTAAGGTAACCTTTTCTTGATAACTTTGGATAATTCCACCAAACGCACTTATGTGTTTTTGTAATCAAATGCCTGGAGTTTCTTTGAAGTGTTAGGTTCTAATGAACTTTGTTTGAATTAAAACACAGAGCCTAGTAGCACCTAGTATTAGGCTTTGTGAATTTCTATAACATCCGTGATTCTTTCCTTTTTCTTTTTAGCTTTTTTTCTTTCTTTTTTATCATGTTCTTTATTCATGTTCTTTAAGGACAGAGTCAGAAGCTTCCTCTTGTAGAAGCTTTCTCTTATAGATGGAAGCAGGAGGCGGGAGGTAAATATTTAGAGAAGAGCCCAGGCTAGGTGTTGCTCTTAGCTTTACTAAAATGCAGGTACCTGCATTATTCTGTGGCTGTTATTCCTGTTTATTTCAAGTTCCATATTTAACCACAGTTTCTCTAGAACAGTGCTATCGAACTGATAGCTGTTAAAAATTATAGAGCACCTTTTTCAAATGTTTAGACTGCTTATTGTGCTGTATAGTTTTTTTTTTTTAAGTTTTTGTTTCTTTTTGAGAGAGAGAATGGGAGATGGGAAGAGAGAGAGAGGGAGACAGAATCTGAAGCCTGCTCTAGGCTCTGAGCTGGCAGCATGGAGCCTGATATGGGGCTTGAACTCACAAACTATGAGATCATGACCTGAGCCAAAGTTGAATGCTTAACTGACTGAGCCACCCAGGCACCCAATTTTTTTTTTTTTTAAGTTCCGATTTATTGTGTTTCTTTGCAATGCCTGGCTGTATGCTAAACGAATTACTTTACTTAATCCTAACAGAACCCCTTCGGGATGCTTGGGGTGTCTTCCTTATTAAGGACAAAGAAATTGAGTATTGGAAAGGTTCAGTGACTCACCCACGGCCATTTAAATATAGCGCCATCTCAAAGCATACAGTTTTGTCTTTTTAGTTTTATTATTGTTCTTTGATGTTTCTACAGTTATGAAGAGCGGTACTGTCACTTCTCTATAATGCCTCCATTCAGGGCTGAATGAAACATTGCAAGATAGTACCTATCAAGCCATATCAAGGATATAGTGACTTTGTTCCTTGACTTCCCTGTGTGTTAAGTAGTCTTGAGCTATATAGGTTTAACTTGGCAGAGGAAATCACCTGCGTTTTCTGAGAGGCAGAGAGAAAAGCAGAACTGAAGGCTGAATTTTGAAAAAATACTAGGGACTTTGGGATTTTCTAATGATAAGAAACCAGTAAAAAACAAAAACAAAAACTCCCGACTTTCTGTATATGCATGATCTCTTCTCTTTAAATGCTTTTCAACTTGGAAACCATGTGCTTCTTCTGCGTAGAGTTCTCAGTACGTGCAGTGCGTCGCTGGCTGTCTGCAGCTGATGCTCCGGGTCAACGAGTACCGCTTCGCCTGGGTGGAGGCAGACGGGGTGAACTGGTGAGTGCCCTTTCGCCCATAACGTACAACAGCATGTGAAAGCGTCTCTCCTTGACATTTGCAAAGAAATTAATACATTTAATCATCTAAAAGAAGTATTTTTTTTTCATGTCTGTTCAACAATGGATTATACTAACTCTCATGAAAGTCAATAACTACTCAGTGAAAGGCTCCCCCTTCCCCTCACTTGGTCTGTGCTGTCATAAGGGGTTAGGGACTCTTAAAAGCCTCCTGCTTGGCGGGACAAATTCTATGTACTCAGAATAGGAAAAACAATGATAAAAGTACCTTGTGGTAAATGCAGGCAAGAGTCAACAAGAAAAGGTCGTATCTAGAAAAATGAATATGACCCATTCTTAGCCCGCTCTCCATGGGGTCCTGATTGGCAGGTTCAGAAACTTTGAGGGGCAGCCCCCTCAGGTTAGCAAATAACTTATATGAGAACTGCCCCCAACACCAAAACAAAATTCTCTTTTACTACCAGAAAGTCAACTTATTTATTCATTATGAGAGATCTCATGCTCTTTTTAATGTTTATTGTTGAGAGAGAGAGGGAAAGCACGCATGAGCGGGTGAGGGGCAGAGAGAGGGAGGGAGACAGAATCCAAAGCTGAATCCAGGCTCCACGCTGTCAGCACAGAGCTCAGCATGGGGCTCGAACCCACGAACTGTGAGATCACGACCTGAGCCGAAGTTGGACGCTCAACCGACTGAGCCACCCAGGCGCCCCAAAATCTCATGCTCTTAAACTAAATACTCTTTTTGGTTGATGAAGATGTTGTTTATCTGTTGGAAAACCTATACAGGAAGCTAGTTTGTCAACAGAAGGTTAGTTGATGAGCAAGAAGAGTTGACTGAATGACATCCTGACTGTGTCATCATTCTCTCCTAGGCCGGTGCCTTCATCTGCATGCAGGGATGTGCCTGCCAAAGGGACCTTCCCAGCCAGTGTTTGCGGCTCCCTTAGCCGGGCTGCTTCCTCAACTGGCTTTCCTTACGAGTTGCGTAGAATTGTCATGAACTACTCAATTACCATTGACTCAATAAATTAGTAATCTCTTTTAAAAAATTTTTATTTATTTTTGGGGAGACGGAGCACAGTCTGGATGGGGCAGAGAGAGAGAGAGAATCCCAAGCAGGCTCCATTCTCCACATGGAGCCCCATGCAGGGCTCAGTCTCATGAACTGCGAGATCTGACCTGAGGGGACATCAAGAGGGGGACACTTAACAAGTCAGTAATCTTATTTTAACATGTAAAATTTTGGTCTTTTTATACTTATTTGACCTTCAATATGTCAGGAAAAGTAGTCATCACAATCTGCCACGTGGACGTTTTTGAAAATATATATTTGGTTATTTTATGGAAAGTTAATAGAATGATGAGTAAAGCAATAGTGAAAAACAACCATTAGAAATTCTGTAAGAATTTTTTCATGGTAAATCTTTTCGTAGTAAGTGAATTTTGGTGCACAAACATCCAGACGATGAAAGAAAACTATCACACATCCTTTTAGCAAAATGGAATGGTGCAGCCTCTTATTGCAAAGTACTATTGGAGCCTTTCACGTTGAGCAGCTAAATAAGTGAGAATACCCTATTTCCTGTCTTTGTCCTTAGAAATATATTTTCACTTACTGATTCTTCAGTTTGAGCAAATGCATTTATGATGCAATCATTTGAAGACTGACAGTTTGGGGTTTCACGTATGTGACCCATTTTACCATCACCGTCAGAATAGAATTCTGTCTGTCTGTGGTTTCAACATCTGATTCGTCTAATAATTAGGAAACTCCTTCCTCAGGTAATTGCCATTATGGATGGAAAGTAAAACATTCTGAATGCTTTGAATTTCTGGTGTTCACACAGCCTTAGGAGACTCAGCAGAAGGACTCGAGGGACCCGCATGTAGTCGTCGTCCTGGCTGGGATTTATTTTTAGGGACACGGTGGGTCAGGCCGAGTCTGGAGGAATCCATGTTAGGCTTCCTCATGCTCTCTCCCTACCGTGGGGGTCACACGGCGCCCTTTTGCCCCGGCAGCGAGAATGTCCCCCCCATTATGTGTCCCTTTCCTACACTGTATCTGCCACATCGATTTTTAACAAATGGTTGTTAAAGTACCGTATTCAGGTTTATCTTGGGCCGTGTGTCCTTGGCATCACGCCCAAGGGTTCAGTCTTTGTGCTGTATGTTCTGTGGGTTTTAACCCCTTAACCCCTCTGGTCACTTTTTAATGATCTAATTTGATAGTTTCTCTTCTTTCTTGTTTAAATGTAGGCATTTCCTGGGGAAGTTTCCTTAGTTCTTTTCCTTGATGTAATGTCTTTCATTTCCATATAGCTTTCCCAATTTTCTTATAAGTAAAATAGGAGGCTGAATTAGAAGCTTCTGAGGTTTGGGGCGCCTGGATGGCTCAGTTGGTTAAGCTTGTCTGACTTTTGATTTCAGCTCAGGTCATGATCTCACAGTTTGTGAGTTTGAGCCGTTCCTCGGCCTCTGTGGTTGACAGTGTGGAGCCTGCTTGGGATTCCCTCTCTCTCCTTGTCTCTCCACCCCTCCCCTGCTCACACGCACTCTCTCTCAAAATAAATAAATAAGTATGAAAGAAGCTTCTGAGGTTTTACTCCCAACTCAAAGATTGGATGTGTCCAGTTCAGGCTCGTGACAGGTTTTTTCCAAAATCATCCTCTTTTCTCTGTATGAGTTTCCTAAATATTTTAAAAGGTATAAACGAACCTCTTGGTTATTCAGATTCAAAATCTTGGTATACCTTCCAACTTCACCAAGATGTACAGCCATTTGTGTTACCAAGTCCTTTTGATTTTAGCTTCTTTCCTGTGTCTGTCTTACCATTTCCTCTGCTGTATTATTGCAAATTTATGTTTTCTTTCTTACTGCTTCCCAGCAGCAAGTGCTGCTGAATGCTGATATCTTTAAAAAATTTTTTTTTAAATTTTAGAGAGAGAGAGTGAGCATGTGTGAGTGGGGGAGATGGGGGCGGGTGGGGGGGAGAGAGAGAGAGAGAGAGAGAGAGAGAGAGAGAGAGAATCCCAAGCAGGATCCATGCCCAGCATGGAGCCTGATGGGGGGCATGATCCTGCAACCCTGCAATTGTTCCCTAAGCCCGTATCAGGAGCTGGACACCACTGACTAAGCCACTCAGGTGTCCAGAAGTCTTGTGACCTTAGGGAAAGACCGAAGTGAGGCTGTGCTGGAAATGGCCCTCTGTAAGTAGGGACCTAACTTGCTTGTTCTTTTTGGTGGAAAAGAGAATGACGTAATTTGGAGAGGCTCGTTCCATTAGTGCAAAAAGAGAATAGTCGATTATTTCTCCTTTGTTGTTGTGCTATTGTAGTAAATGTTTTCTTAATGTGTGTCCCTTTTCAGCATAATGGGAGTTTTGAGTAGCAAGTGTGGCTTTCAACTCCAGTATCAAATGATTTTTTCAATATGGCTCCTGGCATTCAGTCCTCAAATGTGTGAACACCTGCGACGCTATAATATCATTCCTGTCTTGTCCGACATCCTTCAAGAGTCTGTCAAAGAGAAGGTGACAAGAATCATTCTTGCAGCATTCCGTGTAAGTGTTTTATGACGTTGTTGTTGTTTTTGTTTTGGTGTGTGCGTGCGTGTGTGTGTGTGTACGTGTGAAGCATTTTCCCCATGGAGTATATTTCAGGGCTTTTAGCTGGTGGGAAAAAATTGATTATTCTCCATGTAGTTATGAAACCACTGGGTCTTGGTGAACATAGAAGCAAATCCCACCAGTGTATATATGTTGTGGGATTAAGGCAACGCCGTATAATAGGCTGGGATTAGGGAGAAACCACGTAAATGGATAAAATGTATGAGTTATAAAAAGCCTGTAGGAAATCTACTTGTATTATGTTCATGTTGACGAAATCCTTTTTGGTTGAGGTGTGTTCCAAGAGATTGTTACAAAGTTTCTCTCTTAAAGGGCCCTTATTTTCACCATAGAGTTGTAGTTCAGATTCTGGATCTGTTGACCAACAGTATAGTAAGTCTGAGGCAACTCTAAAGGTCTACTGTTTTGTATAGTAAAATTATCCTATTAGGATATTAGAATTTGGGCAGTTTTTTAAGTCAGCTCCCTCCCTCGAACAGATGAGGGAGTTGAGAACAAGGTGGAGAGCTGAGCTGGCATTTGAATCCCAGGTCTTCAGGCTGCCAGGCAGTTGTCACCCTGAAATAAAGTGTTATTGGCTGGTGGCCCAGACCCAGTGCATTTGCTACCGTACTTGTGTGTGGACTATCTTGTCGGTCGCCTTAGGGTTTAATTGGGCTTCTGAGGGATAGGTTGGCCAACCCTAGTGTCTTCTAAGGATGCTACTGAAGAGTTGTAATAATGGGCATTCAGAGCAAGCTTACTCTGTGCCATGCATCCTTCTAAGGTTTTCCATCTGTTAACTCATTTAATGCTTCCTGCTGCCCTATAACATGGTGATCATTGTTACTGTTAGTAGATTGGTATCATTCATATTAGTTTTGGTCTTCTCATTTCACAAATGGGGATAGTGAGACAGAGAAGGCACATTGCTGCTAGACATGCAAATCCAAGTTAACTGGCTCACAGTCTGCTTTTAACTAGTATTTGCTCTTTTGTTTTCTTTAAATAAACCACAACAACTCAGAAATAAAAAGCAGTACAGATGTATTACAAACATTCAAAAACAGCATAGATGTTACATTTGCCGAACATAGTTACTAACATCTTTCAGATTTTTCTAAGCACATAGAGGTAAATATATAATTAGGTGTGTAATTTTGTTTTGTATTTAAAAAGAAAATGGCATCGTATTACAAATACTGTTCCATGGCTTTATTCTTGACAACGTATAATGAATATGTGTTCATTTTCACATACGCAGTTCTTCAGTAATTTTTTTAATGTCTATATTCTACTCTGTTGATGTAAAGTGGTTTCTTTAACCAGTGTCCCATGGATGGGCCAGTTTCTTTTGCGTGTCTGTCCACTGGATGAACATTTCTGTTGGGTATAGTTCTTTTTGTTTTGTTTTGTTTTGTTTTGTTTTACTGTTTGTTTATTTAAAAGAATTTTTTTTAGTGCCCTTATTTCTGAGAGAGACAGCGTGAGCAGGGGAGGGTCAGAGAGAGAGGGAGACACAGAATCCAAAGCAGGCTCCAGGCTCTGAGCTGTCAGCACAGAGCCCTACACGGGGCTCGAACCCATGAACCGTGAGATCATGACCTGAGTCGAAGTCAGATGCTTAACCGACTGAGCCACCCAGGCTCCTCGAATTGCTTTAAATGTGTCGCTCATTTAATCTCCCAGGAACTCTATGCAGTGGGCGTTAGGCCACAAGTGGTTAAGCACTTTGCTGGAATAGCTAGGACCGAGCAGAGCAGGACGTCGGCCTCAGGCAGTATGACTCGGGCCCTTAGCCCTCCTGCTCACCTGTCTTTGATGCTGAGGATAATAAATGTTACAGCTTATTGGGTGATTGGCGTGCGTTGCTGTATGTAATCTTCATGGTTATCCAATAGGCCCGATGATGATTTTTATCTTATACATGAGGGAATCAGGACATGGCCATTAGTTCCTCAGTTAGAAAGCAGCAGGATTGGCATTTCAGGGAGTGTCGTCTGGGGCCAGAGCCACCCCCTTAATTGCTTTGTCGTCTCCTGTGTTTCTTTCTGGGTGCATTTTCTAGGGAATCTTTAGCATTAAAAGAAAGGGAATCCATGAAAAGGAGAACTGGTCATGTGCGAGAGGAATTCTGATTCCCTGTTTGAAGATGCATTATTTTTAATGTTGAGACTGTTGTGTGGCCCCTGAGAAGTCTACTCTGAGAAGAAATAGGCTAGTGTGGCACCTCCCCGTACAGGCTGTGCCGTTAGGTTTTCTAGCAAACTGTTTAGGTGAGCGGTCAAGGGAGATTTCCGTCTCGTCCAGATAGGGTAATAATCAGTTCTCCAGTCAGAGTAGGTTGTGTTAATGAGACTCTACTTTGAAGTATTTTAGTAGCTCAATTGAATGTACCTTTTCTTTTGCTTGAGTGTTTCATTATCGTATTCTTATTTACTTAGTAAAGATGAAAAATTCGAGAATTAGGATCTTCCAACAGTCTCCTTTCAAAAAATAGATAAAAGAGGTAGAGGGTAAGAATAGGGAATTTTAGGAGAAGCTGCAGAGAGGAGAAGGCTTGACAAGATTTTGGAAGGATGCCTAGGAGTGTTTTAGTACAAGGTTGGAAAGAGTTTGATAAATGTTAGCATGTAATGAAACTGACTTCTGGATTTGTCAGTAATTCTTTTTTTTTTTTTTTAATGTTTTATTTCTGAGAGAGAGACAGTGTGAGCAGGGGAGGGTCAGAGAGAGAGGGAGACACAGAATCTGAAGCAGGCTCCAGGCTCTGAGCTGTCAGCACAGAGCCCGATGCGGGACTCGAACCCCCGAACCGTGAGATCATGACCTGAACCAAAGTCAGATGCTTAACTGACAGAGCCACCCAGGTGCCCCAGTAATTTGTTCTTGTAGATTACTTATGGCCCCCTGCCCCCACCCTGAAGTGAATGTTAATAAATGGAATACATAAATCTGGCTCTTTTTTTCTTCTTTTTTTCTTTTCTGTGAGAGAGAGAGTGTGTGTGTGCTTAAGGAGAGGAGGGGCAGAGAGAGAGAGAAAACCGCTTAAGGAGACTCCGTGCCCAGTGTGGAGCCCCACACTGGGCTCGATCTCACAGCCGTGAGTGAGATGGTGTCCTGAGCCGAGAGCAAGAGTCGGTCGCTTGACCACCCGAGGCACCCAGGCTCCCGGAGTCTGGCTCTTGGACATACAGCCCTGACGTGCAGCCGTGGGCTCTCCGAGGGAACAGACCTCTGTAAAATGAAGCATTTGCTTTGCTGCTCTGTGTTCCCTCCTGGGCCCTGGACTGCAGGGGCCAGAGCACATCCTTTGGCTGTCCTGGCTCTGAGTCACCCTGCCGTGTGTTCGTACCCCGGGGTGTCCCGAAGCCCAGGGCCTCTGGACAGGGCTCTCAGATCTGCTCGGGCCGCTTTACCGTGTGCTGGGCCTGCTCTGAGGGACGCGAGGCAGGGCTCACTGCTCTTTTAAATCCTATTCGTTTTTTTGGTTGAATATGGATTACATCTTTTCAACTCAATATATTTATTTTTTTTGGAAGACTTCAAGCTCCTCCTATTTGATTTGTCTTTGTTTTGATTTTCTTCCTTGTATTTCCTTCCTCTAGGTCTGCTGTAGTTACAGGAATCTTTATTTTATGAAATCTCCCTATTCCAAATTAAGCACCTGCCCTGTAGGGCAAATGGAAACAATGTGATCTTTTCCCTGTTTATAAAAATAATACGGTCTTGGGGCGCCTGGGTGGCTCAGTCGGTTAACCGTCCGACTTCAGCTCAGGTCATGATCTCACGGTTCGTGGGTTCAAGCCCCGCGTCGGGCTCTGTGCTGACGGCTAGCTCATAGCCTGGAGCCTGCTTCCGATTCTGTGTCTCCCTCTCTCTCTGACCCTCCCCTGCTCATGCTGTCTCTCTCTCTCTCTCTTTCTCTCTCTCAGAAATAAATAAAACATTAAAAAAACAATACGGTCTTATGGTTAAGAAAGATGCTATGGAAAAATATTAAGAAAAAAAGTAAATTCAACATAGTTTCACTCTCAGATCTGGAAGCCTGTGGTTATTTAAATACCTGTAACTTGTGATGTTTGTTCCCTTCCTCCATGGGGAAGCAGCTCGGGATGGATTGCAGTGGGCACGGACGCCTGAATGGCTGGAGGGGTCCTGAGCACCATCTCTTCACACTTTGGGCGGATGATACTTGGCCTCAGTTTCTATAAAGAGTGGGTACACTCAGGTTGGTGTAGTGTGTGTGCCCCGCATGCACCGTGGAGGTCAAGTTTGCTGGGCTCTTGGGCCGGCCTCTCTGCCTTTGGGAAGTTCGCTTAGCCTCTCCATGCTTCAGCTTTGTCTGTGTGTCTGGTGAGAGTAACACCATCTGTCTCACGTCTCTCACTAGGCTTCGTGCTCATATGGTAATGCCCTTTGGAAAAATAAACGTGGGCTAAGGACTAGGCCGTCAATAAGTATTCGTGACTGTATGAGGGACCGAACAAAAACACCAAAGTAGAAGTAGAAAAACCTTCTCTAGGAGTAGAATAGTAGTATTCAATTTACTCATCTTTTTATGGGTTTCTTTATGGACTGAGAAATTCCTTTTAAAGTTTTTGACTGCTTTGCTTGCTCCCATAAAAGTGTGATAATAAAATTCTGTGAGAAAATATCTGCTTGCAACTAATTCTGCATTGAGAATGAACTCCCCCAAGATGTCCTACATTTAGTTTTCATGAGCATGTTAAGATTACTGATTGTATTAGGATTTTATTAAAATAATCCATGTAACAGAACTTACTGTGGAAAGCAAGACCGCAGGGAGAGAGTCCCAGTTTTCTGATAGTACATGGACTTTTTTCTAAATTGAAAGCTGTCCCTGAACTTGTCATGGAAAAGCTCATTTTAGAAAATAAGATATATTTGGCATTGCTAAATTGTTAGGAAAGCTAGCTACCCTTGACTCAATGTCTTTGCAATTACAGTGTCAGAAAGGTGTCTTGGGTTATTATTATTATTTTTCTTTGTATGACTTTCTTTTCTCTGAAATGGGTCAACAGTTGTCTAAGTAACATGAAAGTGAGTAGTATTTTTCAGTTTATGTCTGCCTATCCTTTTTTATATGTTACATTTTTTAGTTAAAATATTTATTGTTTCAAATGTTGATGATTGTAAACATTTATCATGAATTATTTCTTCTGATAATTAAATAAGGTAACATTTCTTTAAGGTAAAATATAGGTGTGGGAGAGAGAGCTGCTCTAAGTCAGGGTCTTATTTTAGCTGTTCTGTTGTTTCGTAGAATAGATCTCTGTATTTTCATTTTAGATCATTATTGTATAAAATAAAAGTGTCATTGGAAGCAGGTATCTTTAATATTGTTGTGTCATGGAAGAGACATGTTAGTTGACATTAGTTGAATCCTGCCTTTAAGATCCTCCCTCTCCTCCAATCCACTCCCCTGTCTCTTTCCTGGAGTATCTATTCACCTATCAAATGTTTACTAAAAACAGTGATTTAATAGGCAACTAACAAGTTATGGAGTATATAGAAGGATGAATAAGATAAGATACCTTTTCTCATGATTTCGTTTTGTATTTAAATGCTCATCTTTACAGAGTGACTTCATGAAGTCACAATGAAGAATATTTACAACACAAAAAGCTCAAAAAGTCCCAAAGAACTAAAGAGCCATAATGAGGTTCTCAGCGTTTTTTGTTTTGTTTTTTTTTTGTCTTGTTTGTGTGTGTGTGTATTTTAACCTAGTGTGGGAGTTCTCTAGGTTAATTATCTGCTTTTTATGGAAATTAGAGAAGGAAAATAGTGTAGCTCTTTTGCTGATTTTCCTTTCAGTATGGTGTATTAGAAAGGGTATGCTCTGGAGTGGACGGATGTAGGTGTGAATTTGGCACTAGGTTGTCAGCAGAGTGGCTTGAACTCTTAGAGCAAATTTCTCCATGTGTGAAATGTAGTAATACTTAACTCTCTTCAAGATTAGGTAAGGATTCAGTGAGATCACAGGAGCCTGGCAGTGGTAAATATACAAGTTGTATTTATTTCCCTGCCTTTTCTGTTTAGAAAAACATAGAATGATAGCAGTTTGCCTGTTTAAATCCCCTAACTCTGTAAATTGCATTCTTGCTAAGTTAGTGTTGAACATGGGCACAGATCCAGTGCTGACCTGTTTGATTTAGAAGAAGCGGCATGGGGGCGCCTGGGGAGCTCAGTCTGTTAACTGTCCGACTTCGGCTCAGGTCACGATGTCACAGTTCATGAATTTGAGTCCTGCCTAGGGCTCTGTGCTGACAGCTCAGAGCCTGGAGCCTGCTTTAGATTCTGTGTCTCCCTCTCTCTCTGCCCCTCCCCTGCTCATGCTCTGCCTCTGTCTCTCTCAAAAAATAAACATTAAAAAAAAAAATTTAAAAAGCAGCATGAGTATTTTATTGACATGTAACAAGATGTAAAAAATCTTATTTGAAGTATATTTACAGTGTCAATTTTGTACCCACAGCTCATGGAACTAATTACTAGGGTAATTTCAGGGCTTCTGTTGTCTAATTTTGATTTCAGATTATGTAAAATAGACCCAATCTATTGGCTGAAGTATTAGATTTTTAGATCCTGCTGTGCTAAATTTGGGATAGTACCATCATTAGGGGAATATATGGAGGGCTAAAAATCAGAAGAACATCTTTAGATATCCACAACTTTCCTGTACACAACTGAGTTAAAAGTAAGTCATTAGAAATGACATAGTAAAGCCATTGGACCTAGACCATCAGTAGGTAAAAAACTAATGTGTCCTTTTCTCTTTATCATTCTCAAATTCATAAAACCTTTAAAAAAGATTCACTGATGAGGTCAAGGATGATCTAGTCTTGTATTTTTTCCCACATCTTGAAACTCAGGAAGGACATTTTTGTGCTGAAGACTTTCAGAGGCTCGCTGAGCTGCTGTGAGCTGAAAAAGTCTAGCAGCTGCTAATTATTTTTTTTTTCCATTTGGCTTGGTGAATTTTATTTTTGAAAATGTCAATCTCACTTATTCATAGTAAGTGCTGGACTTGAGGGCTCTGCAAATGTCATTCTATTGGTTAAATTGATTTGTCAATCTTTAGTTCCTAAAATAAATGAGTATGTTTTGAGCAATAGCTGAGAAAGACACTGAAGATCTTATTTGTTGCCTGGAGTTTTACATATGTTGTGAGTTTTATTTCTCTTTTTGGCTCTGCTTAGTCAATAGTCTGCGTAACATGTCAGATAATAAGATAAGTTGTATTTTTACTTATCTTCCTGTGCAGGCAGTTTAGAGCTGTGACCCTTTCAGTGAGGCCCACCCTGGGTTGAGTGTGTGGGTGCCGTCCCACCCACAGCTTTGGCGTGGAGGTATTGCTACCAAAAAATTGTATTCCTAAGTCCGTACCTCATTCCCTGTCTCAGGAACTTACGTGTTACTCATTAGATACCAGGTTTGATGAGATATAGTAAGATTGAGGTGTTAAAAAATTTTTTTTTTATGTTTATTTTTGAGAGAGAGAGAGAGAGAGACAGCATGAGTGGGGGAGGGGCAGGGAGAGAAGGAGACACAGAATCCAAAGCAGGTTCTAGGCTTTGAGGGGTCAGCACAGAGCCCGACGCAGGGCTTGAACCCATGAGCTATGAGATCGTGACCTGAGCCGAAGTCAGATGTTCAACCGACTGAGCCACCCAGGCGCCCCGAGGCATTTTTAAATCTTGGGGTGCATCCTTATACAGCGATACTCCCAATGTGGTGTGCGAGTCAGTACAGTGCTGTGGACTGGTGGTTAGCAGCCTGTGACAGGGAAGCATAGAATGGAAGAATAAGCACTTAGAAGCGTATAGTAACTGGACAGAATAGTTGCATGGCTGGAAATTTCATGATATAGAATTTGAGATTATATTTTACATGTTTTTTTAAAATTCATTTTTCTGGAAATTCAATTTTGTATTTTACAAAAGTATTTGTTCATGACTGGAAGTTAGAAACCAACATAACTGGCCTTCACCAATGGTTTGAGAAGCACTGCATGAACACAGAATTTCACAAGGCCAGCAATTCTGGTGAAGGAAAGAGCTGAACTGTCACGTAACTCCACCGTGCTCTTAGTGAAGTCAAGACCTCTCCACTGTTACTTGGACAATGGTGAAGATGATATTTACACTTTTGATTTTGTGGAGGTGAAGATGCCCTTGGGTTTTAGGGCTTTTTTAAAAAAATGTTTGTTTATTTTGAGAAAGAGAGAGCATGCACATTCGTGCATGCTTGAGGGAGAAGGAGAGAATCCCTGACGCGGGGCTCAGTCTCACAACTGTGTGACCATGACCTGAGCTGAAATCTAGAGTCGGCTGGCCAACTGACTGAGCCCCCCAGGTGCCCTGAGTTTTAGGGCTTTTGAAGGGTACACTGATGCCTGATTGTGTAGGTTTGTTTGGGCAAATTCAGTTTCTTTCCTTTTTTTTTAATGTTAATTTATTTTGAGAGATAGCGAGAACATGAGCCAGGGAGGGGCAGAAGGAGAGGGAGAGAGAGAATCCCAACCAGGCTCCTCGCTGTCGGTGTAGAGCACAACATGGGGTTCAGACCGTGACCCAAGCTGAAATCAAGAGCTGGACGCTTAACTGGCTGAGCCACTGAGGCGTCCCGCAAATTCAGTTTCTTATTTCATGATCCGTTCATTCGCTTTCATTCTTTATAATGAAATGGAAATGAAATTAAAATGTTTTGAAGGGAAAATAATAAGGCTCATTGATTTGACACAGGAGTGAAGAAAAGGGGAGAATCAAGTGTGACTAAGTTCCAAAGTTCTATTATCTTGGAGAATTGAGGGAGAGGTGGTGTTTGAAGAACACAGGAGTGCTGTCCTAAGTTATTATATTGACTCTGTTGAAGTTACAGTTGAACTCACTGGTTATGATAGTACCTTAATTATGAAGTTTAATTCTTTAGTCAGCAAATGTATAGTGAAAATTACAAAGGATCATATGAACAAATGTGTTTTCATATGTTTCTTTTTTAAAATTATTTTTAATGTTTATTTTTATTTTTGAGAGAGCGAGAGAGTGAACATGAGTGAGGAAGGAGCGGAGAGAGACGGAGACAGAGAATCCGAAGGGGGCTCAGAGCTCACCACGGGGAGCCCGACACGGGGCTTGAACTCACGGACCACGAGATCATGACCTGAGCCGAAGTTGGATGCTTAACTGACTGAGTCCCGTGTTTCAATATGTTTCTAAAATTAGAAGAGATAGTAGTACAAAAAATAACTAGAAAAGGTAACAGAAAACTTAGGGAAATAATAGGTAACGTCTTAAAAAAGCAAAGGAAGAAGGGGAGTATCATAAAGGAAGAGGTTATCAGAATGTAGGGCTGCCCCCAGCTTAAGGTCTTTAACTGGTTTTCACTGTGGTCAGGGACCATATTCTAATAAGTTTCAGTTCTTTGAAATTTGAGACTTGTTTTAAATAAGACTTGTGTCGTAGTGAATGTGCCATGTGTGGTTTAAAAGAATGTATATTTTGCAGATGTATAGTGTTCTGTAAAATGTAAATTTTTTTCCTTAAATAGTTTATTGTCAAGTTGGTTTCCATATAACACCCAATGCTCATCCCCACAAGTGCCCTCCTTCATGCCCGTCACCCCTCTTCCCCTCTCCCCCACCCCATCTGCCCTCAGTTTGTTCTCAGCATTCAGGAGTCTCTCATGGCTTGCCTCCCTCCCTCTCGCCAACTGTTTTTCCCCTTCTCGAGCTTCAGCCAGTAAAATATAAATTAAAGCAGGGTGGTTAATAGTGTAGTTCCTCTGTGCACTGATGTTTTGTTTAGTGGTTCTACCAATTGCCAAGAGTGGGTGTTGTTAAAATCTTCAGCAGTTATTTATGGATTTGTCTATTTTTCCCCTTAGTTTTGCCAATTTTTGCTTTATGTATTTTGAAGCCCTGATATTCATACATTTATATGTGTTACATTTTCTCGACATAATGGGAAATTTTCCTTGAATCATTGTGAAATGTCCTTTATTATTGGTGATGCTTTTTGTCTTGATACCTACTTTATTTGAGATTAATATAGTCATGCCAGCTTTCTTGTCTTTTCTTTTAGTTTCTTTTCTCCCTTTTTGACACGCCAGCTTTCTTATGCTTCTGGTTTTCCATCTTTTAGTTTCGGCCTATCTCTGTCTTGTATTTAAAGTCTGTCTCTTTTAGACCACATGTACTTGGGTCTTGAATTTTAATCTTAATAGTCTCTGCCTCTTAACTGGAGTACTCAGCTCACTTGCGTTTAAAATAATTATTGGTATAGTTGAATTTAGGTCTACCATTGTACTGTTTCTGTTTGTCTTATCTGTTTTTTGTTCTTCTTTCTTTCATTCTTGCCTTCTCTTGAGTTAATTGGATCCTCTTTAGAATTTCATTTTAATTTTTCTGTTGACCTTTTAACTGTTCTTTGTAGTGTTTCTTTCTTTCTTTTTTTTTTTTTTTTAAATTTATTTCTGAGAGAGAAAGAGTGTGAGTAGGGGAGGGTCAGAGAGAGAGGGAGACACAGAATCTGAAGCAGGCTCCAGGCTCTGAGCTGTCAGCATAGAGCCCGACTCGGGGCTCAAAACCACAAACCGTGAGATCATGACCTGAGCCGAAGTCAGACAGTCAAGCGACTGAGCCACCCAGACGCCCCTGTAGTGTTTATTGCTTAGAGCTTGATTTGGTATCACAGTATATACATCCTTAACTTTTCCCATTAAAGTTAACATTGCACTCTGTTATATGAAATGTAACAACTTGCAGTCATACAGGTCTATTCCCTCTTTTTTATTCTATAGTTGACATATAAATATATTTACGTATGTAAAAAACCCTAAATTACAGTGTTCTAACTTTTCCTTTAAACAGTCTTGTTTGGATTATAGAAGTAAAGAGGGAAAAATAGTCTTTTGTATTTGTTCAACTATTTACCCTATCTGCCGTTCTTCCTTCTCTCCTGAAGATTCAGCTTTCCATTTGGCAGAATCACTTTCTGTCACCTGCAGAATTCCCTTCAGCTCAGGGCTCAGCAATCTGTAGTCGCTCATGGGCGAATTATGACCAGTGGTTCTTGTAAATAAAGCTTTGTTGGAACACTGCTGTGCTTGATTTTTGTTTTTTGTATGCCAGCTTTTGCATTATAAGGGCAGAATTGAATAGCTATGATGGAGCCCTCAAAGCCTGAAATATTTATTATTTGGCCTTTTTAGAAAGTTTGCCCACCCATGCTTTAGCGTGTCTTCTGCCACAGGCCTGCTGGTGACTAATTAATTTCAGTATCTGATCATTGTTTGTTTACCTTTATTTTTAAAAAATCGAGATATAATTGACATATAACATTTTACTAGTTTTAGGTGTACAACATAATGCTTCAATATTTGTATATATTGTGAATGATCTCCTCAATAAGTCTAATTAACGTCATACCACACATAGTTACAAATTTTGTCTTGTGATTAGAACTTTTAAGATCTACTTTGCTAGCACCTTTCAGATATGCATAGAGTATTATTAACTATAGTCATCATGCTCTTAGGATTTATTTATTTTATACCTGGAAATTTGCACCTTTTGATCCCTTTCACCCATTGTGCCGACGCCTCCTCCACTGCATCTGGCAGCCACCAATCTGTTCTCTGTATTTATGAGGGTTTTTTTATTTTAGTTTTTTTTAAGGTTCCACATGTAAATGAGTTCATGCAGCATTTGTGTTTCTCTGACGTTTCACTTAGCATAATGCCCCGAAAGTCTATCCATGTTGACACAAATGGCAGGATTTCTTTTCCTTTTGGCTGAATAATATTCCATTGTGTGTGTACCCCATTTGCCGTATCCAGGTGTCCATTGTTGAACACTTAGAATATTCCTGTCACGGCTGTTGTGAATAATGCTGCAGTAAACATGGGAGTGCACATAATCTCTCTGATACTCTGTTTTCATTTCCTTTGGATAAATACCTAGCAGTGGAATGGCTGAATCATATGATAGTTCTATTTTCAAGTTGTTGTTTTTTTTAATGTTTTTTAATGTTTATATTTTGAAAGACAGAGAGAGTGCAAGCAGGGGAGGGGCAGAGAGAGAGGGTGACACAGAATCCAAAGCAGGCTCCAGGCTCCGAGCTGTCAGCACAGAGCCCATGTGGGGTTCAAACTCACGAACTGCAAGATGATGACGTGAGCTGAAGTTGGACACTTAACTGACTGAGCCACCCAGGCGCCCCTATTTTCAAGTTTTTTGAGGAACCTTCATAGTGTTTTCCATCGCGGCTGCCCCAGTTTACATTCTCATCAACAGTGAACAAGTGTGCTCTTCTCTCCATAACCTTGAAAACACTTATTATCTTTTGTTTTTGGAGGTGATATTTCATTGTGATTTTGATTTGTATTTCTCTGATGCGTACTGGTATTTTTATGTACCTGCTGGTCATTTGTATGTCTTTGGAGAAATGTCTGTTCAGATCCTCTGCCCATTTTTGGTTTGGTTGTGGTGGTTATTGAGTTGTAGGAGTTCTTCATATATTCTCATATATTCATATATTTTGGATATTGATCCCTTATCAGATACATACTTTGCAAATATTTTCTCTCAACCAACAGGATACTTTTTATTTTGTTCATTTAAAAATTTTTTTTTGAGTTTTAATATAATTTCATTTAATTTTTACTGTGCAGAAAGAAGCTTTTGAGTTTGATGTCACCCCTCCCTTGCTAACTTTTGCTTTTCTTCTCTATGCTTTGGTGTCATGTACAAAAGATCATTGCCAAGACCAAGGTCAGGGAACTTTTTCCTTATATATATATATATAATTTTTTTTTTTTTTTTTGGAGTTCGACAACTTTAGTATGTGTAAGTCTTTAATCCATTTTGAGTTAAGTTTTGTGAGTGGTGTAAGATAGGGCTTCATTCTCATTTTTCTACTTGTGGTTATCCAGTTTCTTAACACCATCTATTGAAAAGACTGTCCTTTCTGCATGGAGTATTCTTTTATGTATGTATGTATGTATGTATTTTTGAGAGAAAGAGAGTGAGCACACATGCATGAGCAGGGGAGGGGCAGGGAAGAGAGAGAATCCTAAGCAGGCTCCCCCACTGTCAGTGAGGAGCCCCACATGGGGGTTGATCTCACAAACTGTCAGATTATGACCTGAGCTGAAATCAAGAGTTGGACACTTAACTGACTGAGCCACGCAGGCGCCCCCTGCATTGAGTATTCTTGGCTCCTTTGTTAAATATTAGTTGACTATATATGTGGGCTTTTATATCTGGGCTCTCTATTCTGTTCCATTGGTTTGTGTGTCTGTTTTATGCTGGTGCCATGCTGTTTTGATAAATAAAGCTTTGTAGTTCAGTTACAGAGGAAGTGTGATGCCTCCAGCTGTGTTCTTTTTTTTATCAAGATTGCTTTGGTGATTCAGGGTCTTTTATGGGTCCCTACAGATTTTAGGGTTATTTTTTCTGTTTGTTTGATAAATGCCATTGGAATTTTGATAGGGATTGCTCTCTAATTTCTATATGCTAAGCTAAATCTCTTAATGTCTTTATTTAGCATAATGATAGGAATATAATTTGCTTGCAAAAATAAATTCAAAAATCTCATAGTTTGGTATAGTTGATTTGGAATTATCATTACAGTATTGTGTGTGTGTGTGTGTGTGTGTGTGTGTGTGTGTGTGTGTGTGTAGGGAAGGCATTTGACAGATTCTTTACCATTTTGGTGTAGGTGGCTTTCTTGAGAGCTTGTTTGTTTCTGCCCCTAAGCCTGAACATCGTCTTTGCTTAGAAATACTGGTTAATCCAATGAAGAGTTTATTTTTATAAATGTAGTTGAACAGTGTAGGAGTTAGGGTGCTGACCCCACTGTGGTGCAGAAAATCCATGCATATCTTTGGACTCCTCCAGTACTTCATTATGAATAGCATACTGTTGACTATAGCCTTACTGATAAACCAAACAGCCGGTTAACACACACTTTGTATGTTATATATATTATATATACTGTAGTCTTACAATAAAGAAAGCTAGAAAAAAGAAAATATTAAGGAAATCATAAGGAATAAAAATATACTTCCAGTTCTGTACTATAATTCTTGACAAAATCTGCGAAAGAGTGGACCTGCACAGTTCAAACCCATATTGCTGAAGGATCGAGCATATTTAGGATTCCTTTGCTTTTTTCATAAGTATTCTCATAAGTAGCAAGAGATTTTTTTTTTATTACTGCTCTTTGTGCATGTGTAGGTTGATGAAAGGGGAAGAAGAGTGACTGAGAAGCTCTAGAGAAACTTGAAGAAACATTCTTTCCTAGTATCCCTAAGTACTCTAACTTATCCCTCAGTGCTAACAGATGGCAAGTTCACAGGGGTGTGCTCAGGAGCAGGGCTGTGAGAAAGGATGTGATTGATTTAATTGTAAATTAAATCAGTGTTTTGAAGCTCATCTGGTTCAGTCATTTTAAATGTGTAGTTGAGCCAAGAAGGAAGCGAGGAGTAAGAAGGACGCTTTTGATGCCGACAGGTGCTCAGGCAAGAGGTAAGGATTTGTGACACAGCCTTCGCTTAACCTGAGAGCAGAGGCGGAGAGAGCACGCAAGAGGAGGCACAGGGGTCTAAGAGTATCACATATAGGGACTTACACAGTTTTCTCATGTGTTTGTCTAACTCAGAACTTTCTGGAAAAATCGACCGAAAGAGAAACCCGTCAAGAATATGCCCTGGCTATGATTCAGTGCAAAGTTCTGAAACAGTTGGAGAACTTGGAACAGCAGAAGTACGATGATGAAGATATCAGCGAAGATATAAAATTTCTTTTGGAAAAACTTGGTGAGAGCGTCCAAGACCTTAGGTATGTTATTTTAAAAAATTCTCACAGGGTGGGTATATGGGGCCTTGTTTGACTTTACTAGTATTTTAAGAAAGTCTAAATTTATTACTAACTATAAACTCAAAGGATTTCACTAAAGCATGATGTCTTCTGTTAAGAATTGGGGTATGGGGGGCGGGGGACAACTGGCTCATCACCATGGTAACAGTTGGTTAGAGCTGTGTGTTACCTCTTCTCTTATGGGAGGTTCCTAGCGTTCTCTTGGCTGAGATCTGACTGGCTGCACTCCCACAGGGTGCTTGTGTCACTGTGGAACCCTTAAGAATCTCCCCCTGGTTTAGAATCTTTTTAAGCAGTTACTTGTTTTTAATTTGTGGAGGAGGTTTGGCCATAAATGGAAAGAGGATATTTTTCCCCATGCTTTTTTGAAGTTCCTGTTGGTATTATTTACTTTTGATATTAAAAATTATGCAAATGACGTACAATCCAGTGGGGGGAAAAAAAGAATCCTTACTTAGTTCTAGAAGGGACTCTATACCTCTTCCACGCAGTCGTCCCCACCCCCATTTTTTGTGTTTGCTTCCAAAAAAACCCTCCTAGCCCTGCTCCCCTGGCACATGTGTGCACGCACACACGCATACACATGCGTGCGCGCGCACACACACACACACGCATACACAGATGGGGTCTGCATATGCTTCTGGACCTTGTTCTTTTTTGTTGAATAATGTATTGATGATCTTTCCCGTTAACCGATGTATTCTTTGTTTCTAAACTATTGGTACACTTTTAAGAGGGACTTACTGCCGTAGAAGTAGATCTTTCTGTGTGGGTGGTGTGGGTTTGGGAGCCAGGCTGAACCCACTTGGAATTGTTTGGCTACTTGCTCCACACGTGGCCTTGACAAGCTTCTTGACTTTGCAAAGTCTCTGTTCTCCTTTTGATAAAAGAGCAATAATAATTCTAACCTTGGAGGATTTATTGTGAGGTTTCAGGTGTCCAGCAAATGCCTTCTGTATGGTGTATGTGTTCCAGAAATGTATTTACCAGATAATTCAGTGCAGCTTTTAATCCCAAGGCCCACGTGCCTCTGGAGAGAGAGGATATATCACCCATGTCAGTGGTCTATAATGGAGTTTGTGGAGGGAGGCAAATGAGTTTTGTCTTTCTGTAATTCCAAATATGAGTAACTGGATTGTAATAAAGTTGTCTGGCCAGCAGTAGACTTGGCAGTTCTTATAAATTTTATTAAGTTCATTTTTACAAATTTATTATCAGTTCTTCTGTAATCATGATTTAAGATCTCTTTTAAAAATGAGTAAGTGTTGGGGCACCTGGGTGGCTCAGTCGGTTAAGCGTCTGACTCCGGCTCAGGTCATGATCTTACGGTTCGTGGGTTTGAGCCCCACATCGGGCTCTGTGCTGGCAGCTCAGAGCCTGGAGTCTGCTCGGATTCTGTGTCTCCCTCTCTCTCGGACCCTCCCCTGCTCACGCAGTCTCTCCCTCTCTCTCAGAAATAAATAAAACATTAAAAAAAATTTAAGAAAATGAGTAAGTGTAATGATACTTAGCTTTCTAAATTATTTAATCCACATTAGCCAATTATTATTATTTTTGATTTTTCAGGTTGAATTTGGTAATTGAAAAGCTTTGCTATTTACATGAAAGCCAGTAGGGTGATGAGTACAGGTGAAAGAGCGTTGTGTCTGTTTTTGCTGTTAAAGGTTTAGGAAATTAATGTTAAACAGTATTAGTTTACTTCTTACACAGATTGGCCTCATGTTAAATGATTACTTTCTTTAGTAGGACACTCTGTTCAACTTAACCAGTAAAATTCTGTTTATATTGGTTATATACTAATTACCAATCAGTATTTAAATGGCTGAATCTTTGTTAAGATTTCACTTGAAAGAATGTCCAACCATGTCCTGTTACTGTTTGTCCGCTGGCTGACAACATTAAACATTTTTTTATAGAACGAAGCCTTGAATCATTAAGTTACTTGATACACAGAGAAGGATTTTTTAATTTGATTGCATCGCAGTTTGCTATATGCATGGAGGTTTTTGTTTTTAATTATTCTAGAATGTGTTAATTTAATCAGAGGATTACCTTCACAGTGATTGTAATCACATTGTGCAATATCATGCCCATATGTGTATTTTTAGTTGCATAATACAATATAGTGATTTGTGACATTTATAGTATTAGAATTTGCTATTTTATTTTATATTTAAGTAACATACTTTCATATAAATTCACATGAGTGCATCTAGTGGTGTGGCAAATATAGTATTTTAAGTGGCACGGTGGAGACTGCTAGATCATCAGATATTATACCGATTATACTTTATTTATTAGGATAAAGATTTTGCAAGCAAGTGCTCCTTTTAATTTCATTTTGAGCACTCCAACTTGATAGGAGTCTTGGACATTAGGACCTTGAATAAATTTCACATGACTTATTAAAGATCATTTAAGCTGTTTGAACTTTGTTTAGTGGTAGGTCGTTAATGCACAAAGGATTGCCAGGCTTTGCAGTTCAGTCATCAGTGAAGAATTTTTTTTTTCCCTATTGAGGTATAATTGAAATGGTAAAAATGTTTTGCATTGCTTAATTTGGAGTAGCTCTTCGATGTTTCTAAACTTTGAGTTCCTTAACATTTGCTTTGTAGCTCCTTTGATGAGTACAGCTCAGAACTGAAGTCTGGAAGACTGGAGTGGAGCCCTGTGCACAAGTCTGAGAAATTCTGGAGGGAGAACGCTGTGCGGCTAAACGAGAAGAACTACGAGCTTTTAAAGTGAGTCAATTTCACTACATGCTCTTCACACCGGCTGTCCCACGTCCTTGCCAACTTATCTTCATCACTCACGATAAGAAGTTTTTAAAAATCATAAAAAAGTTTTAGTTATTTCATGATTTTAATTTGTATCTCCTTCCTTCCTTATGTGGTTGAATACCTTTTCATATTCTCATCTGTCATTTGGCTATCTGTTTTTTCAGAACTGGTTGTTCAAGCCTTTAAAAAAGTGTTTTTAAATAGGGGCTCTATACATATTCTGAACAAGAGTTCTTCTATCTGTTCATCACACCTGTTTTCTTCTACTCAGTCACATTACCATCTCACTCTTAGTTTTAATGTAGCTCAATTGGATTAATTTTTTCCTTTATGGCTAGTGTTATTTTTAGTGTCCTGGTTAAGAAGTTTTTGCCTATATGGGGTCATGAAGATGTGTTTCCAGGTCATCTGCTGGAAGATTTACTGTTTAACCTTTCACAGCTAGATCTCTATTCCATCTAGAATTGGTTTTGGGTAAGGTATAAAGTAGGGATCAAGATACAGTTGTTTTCATTACGTGGATATCTAATTGAACCAACACCATTTTTAATGTTTATTTATTTTTGACAGAGACAGAGCATGAGCGGGGGAGAGGCAGAGAGAGAGACACACACAGAATCTGAAGCAGCTCCAGGCCCTGAGCTGTCAGCACAGAGCCCAACTTGGAGCTCAAACCCCCGACACTAGGATCATGACCTGAGCCGAAATCCAGAGTCAGACACTCAACCTACTAAGCCACCCCGGCGCCCCATTTTTTGGGTTATCTTATCACTTTCTTAATAGAGTCCTTTGAAGCACATTTTAAAATTTTGATAAAGTCCAATTTATTTATTTATTTTGTTTCTCATGCTTTTGGTGTCATGCCTAAGAATCCATTGCCAGAACTAGTGTTCTGAATATTTACTCCTGTGTATTCTGTAATATTTTTATGGTTTTAGCACTTACATTTAAGTCTTAAAATTTTTTTTTATGTTTGAGAGATAGAGTGTGAGTGGGCGAGGGGCAGAGAGAGAGAAAGAGAGAGAGAGAGGGAGAGGGAGAGGGAGACCCAGAATCTGAAGCAGCCTCAGGCCCTGAACTGTCAGCAGAGAGCTCAGTTCGGGGCTCGAACTCACAAACCGTGAGATCATGACTTGAGCCCAAGTTGGATGCTTAATTGATGGAGCCACCCAGGCGCCCCACATCTAAGTCTTTGATCCTTTCAAATTTTATTGTACACAATGTGAGGTAAGGGTCCAACTTCATTCTTTTGCATATAGCTATCCAGTTATCCCAGTAACATCTGTTGAGAAGGCTATTTTTCCCTATTGAATTGTCTTGATATCCTTATTGAAATTCAGTTGACCTGTAGACATAAGGGTTTATTTTTGGACATTCACTTTTGTTGATCTATATGACAATCCTGATATGAGTATCACACTGTCATGATTACTTTTACTTTATAGTACGTTTTGAAATGAAGAAATGTGAGTCTTCTACTTTATTCTTTTTTATTCCTGTATCTTATTGAATCAGTCTCCCACTTATGGATATTTAATACTATTGCCAGATTTTGCTATTATAAACAATGCAAGAATTTCTCTCTCTCCCCTCTGCACGCGCGCGCATGCACACACACACACACACACACACACACACACCATAGATTTTAATTTTTAGAATAATGTTAGATTTACAGAAAAATTGAGGGGAGTGTACAGAGAGTTTTCATATGTTCTCTCTTCCCGTTATTAACCTCTTGCATTAGTGTGGTACATTTGTCATAACTGACAAACCAATATTTATACATTATTTTTAACTGAAGTCTATATGTTACATCAGGGTTCCCTTTTTCTGTTGTATAGTTCGCTCTGTGTGGTATGTTCCGTGAGTTCTGACCAATACCCCATATCCCCTATTACCGTGTCATGCAGAATAGTCTCACTGCCCTAAAAATTTCCCGTGTCCCACCTGCTCACTCTGCCCTTCCCCCTCTCCCTGAACCTCTGGCAACCACCTGTTTCTGTCCTGTAGTTTGCCTTTTCCACAGCGTCATAGAGTTGGAATTAAATAGTATATAACCTTTTCAGACTGGCTGCTTTCCTTGGCACATTTACACCTTTAAACTTCCTTTGTGGTTTCTTGTGTGGCTGGGTAGCCCATTTCTTTTTACTTTCTCTTTTCTTTTTACTGCTGAATATCACATTGTACAGCTGTACCCCAGCTCCCGCGTTGAAGGACACCTTGCTTGCTTCCCAGCTTTGGCCGTTACTGTAGATAAAGTCGCTCTAAACATCCACATACAGGATTTTATGTGGACATGAGCTTTCAGCTCACTTGGGTAAATCTGAAGGGAGCGTGATTGCTGGGTTGTTCGCTAAGACTCAGGTTTAGTTTTAGAAGAAGGTGCCAAACCGTGTCTCAGGACAGCTGTGCTTGTTTGCACTCCCGTGAACAATGAATCAGAGCAGCGGGCACTGCACATCGCCGCTGGCACCTGGTGGTGTCAGCGTCCAGGGCGCTGCCGTCTTAAGAGTCAAGTACTTTCCAGTGCTTTCCAGTGACGTGTGGTGTTGCTCGTCTTTTTGTCTACTTACTTGCCATCTGTCCGTTTTCTTTGATGAGATGTCTGTTCGGATCTTTTAACCATTTTTAAGTTGAGTTTTATTATTGTTGAATTTTAAGAGCGCTTTATGTATTTTGGATAGAAGTCGTTTATCAGATACGTGCTTTGCGAATATTTTCTCCCCATCTCTGGCTTGTCTCTCCATGCTCATCACTGTGCCTCACAGAGCAAGAGCTTTTAATCGTGATGCAGTCCAACCTGTCAGTGTTTCCTTTCACAAATTGTGCTTTGTTGTTGTATCTAAAAAGTCACTGCCATACCAAGCTTGCCTACATTTAAGTTTTGGACTACGTTACCATCCAGCAATTGCACTACTAGGTATTTACCCAAAGAATACAAAAATAATTTGAGGGGATACATGCACCCTGATGTCTAGAGCAGCAGCAACTACATGAGCCAAATTATGTAAAGAGCCCAAATGTCCATCCTGATGATATGATATTTGTATAATGTATTTATACACACGCACAGTGGGCCATTACTCAGCCATCAAAAAGACTGAAATCTTGCCATTTGTAATGACGTGGATGGAGCTAGAGAGTATCATGCTAAGTGAAATAAGTCAGTCAGAGAAAGACACATACCATAGGATTTCATTCCTGTGGAATTTAATGAACATAGGGGAAAAATAAGAGAGGCAAACCGAGAAACATACTCTGAACTATAGAGAACAAACTGATGGCTTTCAGAGGGGCCATGGGTGGGAGGATGGGTTAAATGGGGGCCGGGTACTAAGGAGGGCACTTGTGACAAGCACTGCGCATTGTATGTTAAGTGATGAATCTCTAAATTCTACGCCTGAAACTAATACTACCTTGTATATGGAATAACTGGAATTTAAAAGCTTGAAAAAAAAATTCTTTTACTCTCATTTTAATGGGGTATGTAGAAGGAGGAGAGGTAAATACATGTGTCCAATGAGCATTTTTAGGCACACCTGTCTCTGTTGTTTATACTTATTTTCCATATATTACTGAAAATGCTTATTTAAGCATTTGGCAAAGCAAAGCGAGTGGTTGATAGATGTTGGAGGACTGATTGAGAATAGATAGGGGGAAAGTAGATTATCTTTTCGCCTTTGATGTGCTACTTTGAAGTTTTTAACAACAACAAAAGGGGTTGAATAATGTCTTTTAAACCTGGTTTTTGGAAAACTTGAATATAATGGAGGGGAGCTTTTTACAAATTATTACTAAAGCATTACATGTATCTTTATGATGATACACTTAAAGAGCCTTTTGAAGCGCACGTTCTGTTTTCTGTAATGAGGTTTTAATTTTTATGCTTCCTTCAAATTACTCTTTACCTTTTAATGACCCTTCGTGATTTTTCTGAATAACCAGAAACAATGACAGGTAGTACTTTAGTTTTAGAGAAATTTGAAGCCATTGTTTGGCTTTGGCTTTCATCTTTCTAAATTCTCTGCATGGGGAGGCTCGGCAAGGAGAGGCGTGGACACAGAAGAATTCTCTATTCCATTATTTAAAAAGCACGGTGGGGGCTCAGTCAGTTTAGCGTCCGACCTTTGCTCAGGTCATGATCTCACAGTTTGTGGGTTCCAGCCCTGCGTCGGGCTCTGTGCTGACAGCTCGGAGCCTGGAGCCTGCTTCGGATTCTGTGTCTTCCTCCCTTTCTGTTCCTCACTTACTTGTGCTCTGTCTCTGTATCTCTCTTTCTCTCTCAAAAATAAATAAACATTAAAAAAATAAAATGAAAAGCACAGTGAATACTAGGCTTCCTTTTATCTCTGGAGAATTGTACATATATCAGGCTTTGACCTATTTTTTCAGGTAATTCCAAATTTAGCAAGTATACGATGTAAGTTCATTTTTTCTCTGTCAGTTTTGAGTATAATGGTACACAGAAAATACTTTGGAATCTCTATGGTATAATTTTGAAATAAGTGTGTATTTTGAATAAGGAAATATTCTGAAATGCAAGAAACTGCACAGATGGTAATTGAAAACAAAGGGAGCAAACAGGGAGGGAGCAAAGAAGGGAGGCTAATTAAAAAGCCAAGGGAGCAAACAAGTTTTTAAAACTGAGGAAGAACATTGTGAAGGAGAACAAGAGTGAATTTGTGGAGCGATCAGTTACAATAATAATGTAAATTCTGCACTGGATTTGAACAGATGCTTTCCAAGATTCCATTTCTAGCATATGTCAGCCAGAATTCACCTTTGGTCTAGCTCCAAAGCTGTAATGTGTTGCCCTCTCGAGCCCAGTGCAGTGTCTCGCAGGACGCCTGCCTGTGGTTCATGTGGAGGTGGATTCGGCTCTTGACGATGAATCTATTGCCGACTTAACAACACTATTCTGAGAGGAGTTGGCGGAGCTCTCTTAGATTACCACAGAACCTCTGTGTTTGGACCTGTTCTGTTGAAAAGTTTTATCGATGACTTGAATATAGAAATGAAAAGCATACTTCGTCAATTTAGAAGTATTTAGAGATATTTTCATTGTTGCTGAAGATTTTCAGTGGGCCGCATGACTCTAAGGGACAGCCATTACATTCATTTTTATGCTTTCTAGACTTGATTAGAAAGTTTCTGATTCCTTCTAACATTTTTTGAGTCTGAAACTGTGGTTTTCAAATGTTAATGGAGATCTTTTTAAAATATGTATTCTAACCCAGCAGGCCCAGGGTTGGGTCTTTGTAGGCCTTTCTAAGTTTGATACTGATGTTGCTGGTTTGCAGACCCTGCTTGAGTATTAAGCTGCATGTCTCAGCTACATGGAGAGGGACTGTGTGCCAATAAAACTTTATAAACAAAAACGTAGCTGCTGGGTTTGGACTTCAGGTGGAATGTGCTAGCTTCTGGTTCAAGTATTCAGAACAGATATTCTGTTGTGCCTTTAAGGAATCTTATGTTAATATTTTCTTATTTTATAAAATAATATAATGAAACTTAAAAACGATTAACATCAAAGCACTCATATTTTGAAATTGTTAAAACGTTTCAGTTAAATGAAACTTAACTTTAGAATACCTTGCAAGTTGGCATAGCTTGAAATTAAAAAATAAATGTATGGGAAATTGAGTATATGTCTTCGTGGGTTTCTACGTGCTTGAGTTGAATGACCTGGCGTCGGGTCCAGTTGTACTCAGTGTGGACTGAGGTCACAGGTAGTGGTCCAGGTCTGCTTCAACATAGATCGTGTCCTGAGGCAGGTTCTGTAACTTCTCCGGGTCTCATCCCTCGTTTATGGGTTGTTGTGAGGGTGCACTTACACCGAGTTTGGAACATGTATGTGTATAATAAATAAATGCTCATCCTTTCTCTTATATTACTTGGAAATGCAGATATCTTAGTTTGAAAGATAAAAGACTGCAATTATTTCCTAATGAAATAATCCCCTGATTGACAATGAGGTTCTTTATTAGTGTTTCCTGTTGCTCATAGAATTAGATATTTGACAGGCTGAGATGATGATAGAAAAAGGTAGGCATAGAAATGTTGAGCCACACTCTTAGGAGACATTACCAAATAAACGCATTCCAGAAACTAAAGTATGCAAGCTCTAGGGGCACCTGGGTGGCTCTGTCAGTTGGGCATCTGATTTCCTCTCAGGTCATGATCTCACAGTTCATGGGTTCGATCCCCACGTTGGGCTCTGTGCTGACAGCTCTGAACCTGGAGCCTGCTTTCAATTCTGTGTCTTCCTCTCTTTCTGCTCCCTCCCCCTCCCCCCTCGCTCTCTCTGTCAAAAATAAAAATTTTTAAAAAGTATGCAAGCATCATAGACTTGTACGGATTTTGAACAAAGTAGAGTATTTGTTTTACTGCAAATGATATGAGCAAAGATAGTTGTGATTCAAGTTGTTTTCTAGTACAGATCTTAAGAAATAAGGTTTGTATTTTGTAAGCAGTTTGTTTGCAAAAGAGACAGTTAAATGGTATCAAAACTTTTTTAGGCTTAAGTATTCTCAACTTACATTTTCAACTTTAAAATGAGCAATTCTAAGGGACTGTAACATCTTAGTAAAGGAACTTTTTTTTTATTTTTATTTTTTTTATTTTTTATTATTTTTTTTTTAAATATTTTTATTTATTTCTAGGAGAGAGAGAGACAGCGTGAGCAGGGAAGGGTCAGAGAGAGAGGGAGTCACAGACTGAAACAGGCTCCAGGCTCTGAGCTGGCAGTCAGCACAGAGCCCGACGCGGGGCCCGAACCCACGAACCGCGAGATCATGACCTGAGCGAAAGTCGGACGCTTAACCGACTAAGCCACCCAGGCGCCCTAGGAACTTTTTTTTTAATGTGTGTGTTTTCTGAATTTTGAATTCTAAGTCACATCAAGCAGCCTGGGCAGGCAGAAGTAAAGTGGAAATGCTTCTTCACTGCAGTTCTATCTCACGTTCCTCCCCAGTGGTAACCAGTCAGCAGGTGACCCACTCTGAATGTTCTTTTGTTCATGGACTTCCCGTAGTGCATCTTTCTATAGAAAGTTATTTGTATATGTTAGTCTGTGACTTGTCTTTTTCACTTATTGTGGCTTGAGGTCTACTAAAAGACTTATTTTTAAGCATTTTAATTCTATTTTTTTTTTAATTGGTGCACTTTATTTCACTGAGCCTTGGTTTTTCACCTCTCTGTGACTTAGGAAGACCCAGTGACCCTTGTTGTAGGGATCAGACAAAATGGTGAATGTGAAGCTGCTCGTACACGAAGGAGCCAGCGTTACAGAGGACAGAGCCGCCAGCGTGGAGGAAGGAATGGAGGGAAAACCTAACTCTTGCACGAGGCCTCTGCCCTCTGGCCCTTTCTCTTAGACGGTTTCTATTCTAGCGTACAGAGACATTTTTAGGGAAACGTGATATTACTGAGGCTTAGGGCCCTAGAAATAGAATTACTGGCTCAAAGGTTCCGTGTATTTTAAATGCCATTAGGAGTTGTCAAATTGTCTTTCCCAATTGGCAGCATCACCATTTCATACTTAAATGTATTCATTTCCCAGCAAGAGTTTGTGGAGCACCCGTTGTACCGTCATTACTGTTGTAGGTGTTGCAGATGCAGTGGCAAATAAGAGTACGTTCCTATTGTCCTTAAGCTTCCCTTGTATTCGAGAGAGAAGGACTGAACAAATAGTCAGGTAACTGCATGATATCATGGCTGGTGAGTCTTGTGAAGAAAAATGAATCGGGAAGCGGGGATACAAAATGATGGTGATGAGGAAGGTACTATATATATATATATATATATGTATATATATATATATATATAGTGCCCTGGGATGGACACTATCTTAAAGGGATCAGAGGCTCTTAAGCAAGGGGTGATATTTGAGCTGAGAACGGAAAAGATAATTTTTTCAGTATTTTGCTGGTTCAGTTAACTAATTCTTTAAGGTTTTCATATATCTTTGTCTAAGTGAGTGACTATTGCTGGCATATTAGAAAGCAGTGTTTTGGGGGCGCCTGGCTGGCTCAGTCGGTAGAGCATGCGCCTCTTGATCTCAGGGCCATGAGTTCTAGCCTTGTTAGTATTACATCCAACAGGATGTAGCGATTACTTAAAAGTACAATCTTAAAACAAAAAGCAGTTTTTAAAAATATGTTCGTCTTCTGCCTACCCATTAAAAAAATTACTCATTCTGGGGCACCTGTCTGGCTCAGTCGTTTGAGTGTCTGACTTTGATTTAGGCTCAGGTTATGATCTCACAGTTCTGTGGCCCTCTCTCTCTCTCTCTCTGTCTCAGAATAAATAAATAAGACTTAAAAAATTACTCCTTCTGATTGGTTGTCCCATTTATGCTCTATTTGTGGGGTGAGTTGAGAAGTTGTCTTTTTGTTTCTGTGCCCTTGAGCAGTTTCAATTGCTCAAATAATCGATGCCTTGAATGATCTCCCCTCAGTTCACTCTGAAGTGAGATGGGCCGCATCTCCCAGTGGATTGGATTCTGGGCGGTGCATCCTGTCTGCCTTCAGTCAGGAGGACACATGCGGGCCAGGTCCTGGAGGAGGCAGAACTATGCAGTCAAGGTCAAGGCCCCAGCTCCCAGCAGAGGGGAGCCTTCTCTGTGTCCTGTTGGCTCCCGTTGTCACAAGCACAGTTAGGCTCTGGCGGTGGTGTCACTCGGCCTGTGTGGCTGCTGTGCGGGAAGTAGTAGGACAGCGAGGGAGCCAGGATTGTGAATTTGGGCCGTTTGGTGAAGTTCAAGTTCAGGTCCTTTGTGAGACTTGGAGGGAGAGAGGGAGGATATGTGTGCTCAGGGCGCACGCTCCGTCTTGATTACGGCTTCAAGTAACTTCTTAATACTAACAAAAGGCTTACAGGTGTTTAATTTTCAAAATATAATTGGCAAGAATTTAGTGGTAGTTGTGTATTAAAATCCCATTAACTCATTTTAGTTGTCTTTCTTGAGAGAGCAGGAGAGGGAGTTCCTGATTATTTGGGAGTGGTGTGAGGTATAGTATATATTGTGAATCTGAAAGTAACCTTTTACATATGTATGAAAGCTGGAAAACTGTTAATTTACATGTAGCTTCTTATGTGTAATGTGTTACAGATAATAGTAAGATCTGTAGAAATTACCGTTATATTTATAAATGCCTATTTTCCGGAGACACTTGCATTATACCTGTGCTCTGTTGTGCTCTACGGGAGAACTGGAAATCAATCTCTCTGGATTAACTTTATTTCAGGATTTTGACAAAACTTCTGGAAGTGTCAGATGATCCACAAGTCTTAGCTGTTGCTGCTCATGATGTTGGAGAATACGTGCGGCATTATCCACGGGGCAAACGGTAAGGGAAAAGCCAGTAACTCGTGTTTCCTGAAACTCTCAACATAAAATCCTAACTAATGTACTTGCCTTGTAACAGACTAGTTTAGCAGAGGAGCTAATGGAGTAAGTGAGGTCAAGATGTCCATAATATGGGGAATTCTGATGAACCGAGTTAAAGATGGGTAGTATCAAAGTATCCGTACAGCTATGATACTACTGTGCCGTGGCCAGCAGGGCTCACGTTAGAAATTTTACCTTCAGGATCTTCTTTGGTTTGTGTAATTTTAATTCAGTGGCCCTTTTGTGTGTGGTGGTTATTTTTCTACTACTACCAGTAGTTGCAGAGATGATGAGACATTATATTGAACTTAGCAGATTCACAGTATTGAAGAAAATTTATACCTGTGAAGAAAAGTTGTAATAGATGTTTGGTAATAGAATTTTGTATTTCAGAGTATTGAAAAGAGAGGAATTCATGTGGGATGAGACAGATAAGGCTCTACAGAGGAGATGGTGCTGGCTACATAACTTAAAATCATTTAAATACAGTAACAAAGAAAAGATAGGCATTTTGGGGGAAAGCAAGAAAGTAAGGTACCAATATTATATCAAGGGAGAAAACATTAATGGTAAACAAGGGCTGTTTGATGCTATTTGGAAAAGCAGAGATGTGTTGAGCCTTGGTTTGAATTAGTGCTGTTTTGCTTGTGAATCGGTTTCCTGATCTATCAAATTGGGATGGAGTCCTACTCCTTTCTCATGAGGCGGATGTGAGGACTGAATGAGCTAACCCAGTACAGTGATGAGAGTAGTACTGTTAGGTACCTGGTAAGTACTCAGTAAGTACTAGCTACTTTCATTGCTGTTAATGTTAATATTTTGTAGTCAGCAAAGCTGTCTATAAGGAGACATATAACCATATTTATCTTATTTATCACAAAACAGTGTCCTGAAGCCCAAAACATCTTACAAAGTGAGCAAAAATTGACAAGAACCAGAGATGTGATTTGCATCCTTTAACATTCCACAATTAACTTCATAACTCCCTCTTTTTTCTTGTAGTGCATAAATATTTGTCTTTTTTTTTTTTCTAAAAAAATTTTTTAAGTGTATTTGTATGTTTTGGGAGAGACAGAGTGGGGCGGCGGAGGGGGAGAGACCCCCAAGCTCTTCTGGAGGATGAATGAGAGAAGAACATTAGGCACGTGGCATAAGGAAACTACTCCGGGTATTGGTACCTACTGTAGGGAAAGTAGAAAATTATTTAGTGTAGCTCCTGAATTACTCAAGTGTTTGAGCTGCAGAACGTTCTCATTCTGGCCCAGCAAACCCTTGCTCCTGGTCTTACATAGAACTGTATTTCCGGCGGACTTCAGAAGCAGATGGCCTACGGACAGCAGGTGCATAAGTCTGTGTGGGAAAGCTCTCTGTTGTAGTTTTCAGCTCTGTCATTGTATTCTTCGGTTCCGGGTCTGCTGTTTGCTTCTGTTTATAATTTCTATGTCTTTGTTGTCATTTGTCCATGTGTCATTTTTCTAATGTTGTTCAGTGGTCTGTCTGTGTTCTCTTTCACTTCATTAAGCTTCTGTAAGATGATTGTATTGATCCTTTGTTAGGCAGATTTTAGATACATATTTCTGTGGGATTGAAACTATTGGTTGCCTTCAGTAGTGTTAGATTTACCTAATTCTTTATGGTTTGTGTAGCCTTGCGTTGATGTTTGTGCATTTGAAGGAGCTAATGCCTCTTCCAGACTTTAAAGACCATTTTCAGCAGATAATGGCCTCCTCTCTGTCGTCCGAGCTGATGGATGAGATTACCTGTGGAAGCATGTTCGTGCTGGCTTGGAGGGGGTTATGCAGGGGGATGGGTCTGCAGCGGGGTCCATGGTTGGCAGGTTTGTTCCTGGTTTCCTGTCTGGTCTTCAGGTGGCTGGGAGTGTGTCCAGGACCTTGTTTAGTAGGGTAGTGCCGGGACAGGGTCCGTTTCAGCCTCCGCAGCTGCATCCTGCGTCAGCTGTCCTCTCACTGGGTGTGTGGACGGGCGTGCCTCCTGCCGAGCCCCAGGGAGGACTGCCGCCTGGTCACTGAGGATCCCTGGGTGGGCAGGATGGGCCCAGGGCCGTGGCCGAGAGGGGCTGGCACCGAGCTCCAGGACTATTTCAGGATTCCTGGTTGGGGCCGAAGTATGCATACTTGGCTTTGGAGACACAGAAGGGCATCTGCGCCCCAGGGTCCCTCGGGTGGGTGGGACCGCTCCCTGACTTCGGCTGGAGGACGTGGCGCCGAGTCTAGGACCATGTCAGCATCTCCCGAGACACCGGTGTGAGTGTCCCCCCACCAGGTCCCTGTGTCTGCAAGACTGCTTGTGACTGCAGCTTGGAGGGAATCGACCCTAGTGTAGGACCCTCTCAGGATCTCTGGGGTGCAGGTGGGAGTGTCTCCCACTGGTTTGCTGGACCAGCAGTGCTGCTCACGCACTGGCTGGGGAGGGCTGGGGCTGAGTATAGGGCCCTTTGCAGGATCCCTGGGAGCGTTGCCAGATGTCTCCTGCCGGCTGCCAGAGACTGGCTGGCCTGCTGGCAGACTCCTTGTAGTAGGGTTAGAGCCACTTACAAGGTGCAGCCTGCAGTCTCCTGCTGGGTCTCTGTGCCCTCACGAATGTTTGTGGACTGGCCCGGGTGGGCTGGAGACCAGTCACAGTGCCCTTTCAAAATCTGACAGTTTGTTGGGCTTACCTTCTCGCGGCTCCCAGACCTCAGCAGAGAGGGCCTGAAGCCTGTTTAAGGGCTATTTCAGATCCACACAAGCGGGACTGAGGTTGGCGTGCCTGTTAGCTGATGGATGCATACGTGTGACCCCTCCAAGGCCCCTTGGCAAAGTTTGTTGATGGTAGAACCGAAGCCTTCTGGACTGTAGCAGAATTCTCAGCGTACAGAGCCGTTTCCGGGTCTGTAGCTAGGACCACAGCCAGTGAGTGAGCTGTCTGGGTGTGAGCCCGCCTTCTCCAAGTGTCTTTCCTGAGTTGGAGAGTGCAGCAGGGTTTCCCAGCCCCTACCTGGATCCCAGAGTTCCCATGAAGGCACTTTTTCCATGGATGGATGCCACGTTATTGCTGTTGAAGAGGGGAGACACGCTTGAAGGATGTGTTATCCAGCCTCCTTGCAGACATCATTCCTATAGCCCGTCTCTGCAAGTTTTATAGCTATGCTCTCATCCTACTTGTCACTTGAGCCTTCTAGACCGGAGGTTCGCATGCATTTAGTCACTGACTGGAAATTGGTGAAGTTATAGCTGCTGGATTGGGACACATTGAGTAGCAGTGGAAGGGTAACAGCTTTAGCCCCTGCAAACAGAAAAATATCTCATTCCCCAGAGATACAGGGGAGGGAGAATATTAATCTTTGTCAGTGGGGTTTCCCTAGAGCTCTCCTCATGAAGATCTGTGAACTGTTGCACACTCTATGTCTAATTGACTGCCGATCTGCCATCTACCTCCAGAGAGCATCGCCACAATGTGGTGGCCATTCCCTTAACCTTACTGAGAAATCTATTGGAAACCAAAGGGACAATAACAGCTTTTGTAGCTCTCAGGCAAAATACCTGTCAGTAGCTCTTCATGTCTATCCCTAAGCCTCCCTCAGCCATTCCAAGGGGCAGATAAATATCACCCATCTGGTGCCATAGATAAGTAGGTCAGTCTTTCCTGAAACCAGGTGTGGACTCAGTTATTCGACTTGAACTGAGATGCCTCAGGTTTACCATCCATCTGGGAAGCCACACTGAGGGCGCTGTCAGCTTGTCTGCCCTCACCCAGCCCTGCCTCACCACCACCACCACGGATGAAGATCTCACGTGGGGGCCCAACAACTGTAAATGTAAACACTTTCTTTGCAGAGGCCATGAGTATACCTCTGGTATTATACTTCCTGTGTGAAGGCCAGGCATTAACTTGCTTCCCTCCCCAAAGCTTACACATGAGGCGTAGTCCTAAGGAGCCTTTGAGTATTTAAGGAAACGCTACCAGTCGATCATGTGGTCCTCATAGGAATGTGGAGATCTCTATTAAAAGGAGCTACCTTTGCTGATTCAGTGGAGTTTCCCAAAAAGAAGTGATCAGTGATACCATACGCCCTAACTCTGGAAGACACTCAAGTTAGCTTCAACTCACTGGCCAAGTTAGGTGGCAGAATTCCTGGAGACTTCCTTCTTGAGCCAAGGAAGAATCTGCACATTCTTTATATATCCATTTGTGCCTGATTAATGCCAACTATGAAGGTCAGTACAGAAACTTAAGGGGAAAGCCATTGGATTTTAAGTTGACCCTGATGTTTTATGGTATATTTTCAGTTGGTTAGGTCTAGGACCTTGGGGGACATGGATAAGATCAATACTACAAGGTCACTTTATTCTGGTGCTATGTATTTAATCTCCGCTTGCAGCAGCCAGATTATTCACAGGGACCCGTGGAGTGGCATATTCAGGTAAACTTGCCAGAAAGCAAGAGAATGTAGAAATAAGGGTATATGTAGGGAAACATTTCTCTCATCTTTTTGCCCTTCTTGCATACTGAGGCACTGAATGCCCTTTTCAAATAGATGTATACCTGCAAACAAAGGGCAGGGTGCTTACTGTCTATTATGAGAGGTTTAGGTTCCTTAAGTTCAAAGTTCCTCTTCTTTACACTGCGTGCAGGGCTCATTTAGCTCTCTTCGTGTTTTCCTATGGAAATTGTGGCTTGGGGAGGCAGCACAAAGTGCTTATATTCCTCCTACCTCTTTACCTTGAATGACAACCTATCAGTCTCTGACCCAGGGATCTCATGTCCTCTACCGGCATTTATGAAACTGTGGCAGCTTTACTTGCTTGCCAAGTGGGATAAAAGCCAAGATCTTTCGTGGTTCTTGACACTGTGACATTAAGAACCATCTAACATTAATACCATTTTAAAATAGCCTATTTTATTACGAAAAAAATTGAAGATCTTTAGATAAAAATAAAGACAGATTTTACTTTTATGTAAATATAGCTAATAGCCAAGGTCCCTAGCCCATCTAAGATATATTTAACATGAAAAATAGATGATAGATGGATCTTTCCTAGATATGTAACTGGACTTATTTATAGTACTTTTGGAAAGGGAAGCTAAAAAGCAAATCTAGATAAGATAGCCTCATTCTATTTTTTATTTTTATTATTATTATTATTTTCTTTTTATTCTGAAAGTTCTTTTTTTAATGTAATTTATTGTCTTTTTTTTTTTTTTTACAAATAGTTTATTGTCAAATTAGTTTCCACATAACACTCAGTGCTCATCCCCACAAGTGTCCTCCTCCATGCCCATCCCCCCTCCCCCCCACATCCATCAGTCCTCAGTTTTTGTCAGCATTCAAGAGTCTCTCATGGTTTGCCTCTCTCCCTTTCCCCCACCATTTCCGCCCTTCTTCTCCCCCTTGTTCCTCCGTCAAGTTCCTCCTAATCCTCCTATACGTGCAAACATATGATATTTGTCCTTCTCTGCCTGACTTATTTCGCTCAGCATAACACCCTCAAGGTCCATCCATGTTGCTACACATGGCCAGATTTCATTGTTTCTCATTGCCATGTAGTATTCCATGGTATAGATAAACCACATCTTCTTGATCCATTCATCTGTTGATGGACACTTAGGCTCTTTCCATGTTTTAGCTATTGTGGAGAGTGCTGCTATGAACATTGGGGTACATGTGCTCCTATGCCTCAGCATTTCTGTATCCCTTGGGTAAATTCCTAGCAGTGCTATTGCTGGGTCATAAGGGAGTTCTATTGTTAGTTTCCTGAGGAACCTCCACACTGTTTTCCAGAGGGGCTGTACCAGTTTACATTCCCACCAACAGTGTAGGAGGGTGCCCGTTTCTCCACATCCTCGCCAGCATCTAGAGTTCTCTGATTTGCTCATTTTAGCCACTCTGACTGGCGTGAGGTGGTATCTCAGTGTGGTTTTGATTTGTATTTCCCTGATGAGGAGGGATGCTGAGCATCGTTTCATGTGTCTGTTGGCCATCTGGATGTCCTCTTTGGAGAAGTGTCTGTTCATGTCTTCTGCCCATTTCTTCACTGGGTTGTTTGTTTTTCGGGCGTGTAGTTTGGTGAGTTCCTTATAGATTCTGGATATTAACCCTTTATCTGATATGTCATTTGCAACTATCTTTTCCCATTCCGTTGGTTGCCTATTAATTTTCTGGGTTGTTTCCTTGGCTGTGCAGAAGCTTTTAATCTTGATGAGGTCCCAACAGTTTATTTTTGCTCTTGATTCCCTTGCTTTTGGGGATGTGTCAAGTAAGAAGTTGCTGCGGTGGAGGTCAAGGAGGTTGTTTCCTGCTTTCTCCTCTAGGGTGTTGATAGTTTCCTGTCTCACGTTCAGGTCCTTTATCCATTTTGAGTTGATTTTTGTGCATGGTGTGAGAAAATGATCTAGTTTCATTCTTCTGCATGTTGCTGTCCAGTTCTCCCAACACCATCTGTTAAAAAGGCTGTCTTTTTTCCATTGGATATTCTTTCCTGCTTTGTCAAAGATCAGTTGGCTGTATACTTTTGGGTCCACTTCTGAGTTCTCAATTCTGTTCCATTGGTCTATGGGTCTGTTTTTGTGCCAATACCATACTGTCTTGAGGATGACAGCTTTGTAGTAGAGGCTGAAGTCTGGGATGGTGATACCTCCCGTTTTGGTTTTATTTTTCAGTATTACTTTGGCTATTCGGGGTCTTTTGTGGTTCCATACAAATTTTTGGATAGTTTGTTCTAGTTTTGAGAAGTATGCTGGTGCAATTTTGATTGGAATTGCATTGAATGTGTAGAGTGCTTTAGGTAGTAATGACATCTTAACTATATTTATTCTTCCTATCCATGAGCATGGAATGTTTTTCCATTTCTTTGTGTCTTCTTCAATTTCCTTCATAAGTTTTCTATAGTTTTCATCATACAGATCTCTTGTATCCTTGGTTAGGTTTATTCCGAGGTATTTTATGGTTTTTTGTGCAATTGTGAATGGGATCAGTTTCTTGATTTCTCTTTCTGTTGCTTCATTATTGGTGTATAAAAATGCAACCGATTTCTGTACGTTGATTTTGTACCCTGCAACTTGGCTGAATTCTTGGATCAGTTCTAGTAGGCTTCTGGTGGAGTCTGTCGGGTTTTCTATGTAGAGTATCATGTCATCTGCGAAGAGTGAAAGTTTGACTTCCTCTTTGCCAATTCTGATGCCTTTGATTTCCTTTTGTTGTCTGATGGCTGATGCTAGGACTTCCAGCACTATGTTAAACAACAGTGGTGAGAGTGGACATCCCTGTCGTGTTCCTGTTCTCAGGGGGAAAGCTCTCCGTTTTTCCCCGTTGAGGATGATGTTAGCTGAAGGCTTCTCATAGATGGCTTTGATGATGTTTAAGTAGGTTCCTTCTATCCCAACTTTCTCTAGAGTCTTTATTAAGAAGGGATGCTGTATTTTGTCAGATGCTTTTTCTGCATCTATTGACAGGATCATATGGTTTTTATCTTTTCTTTTATTGATATGATGTATCACATTGATTGATTTGCGAAGTTGAACCAGCCCTGTAACCCAGGAATGAATCTCACTTGATCTTGGTGGATGATTCTTTTGATATGCTGCTTGTAATTTATTGTCTTATTGAATTCTATACAACACCCCAGTGCTCATCCCAACAAGTGGCCTCCTCAGTGCCCATCACCCACTTTCCCCTCTCCTTCACCCCCACCAACCCTTAGTTCGTTCATTGTATCCAAGAGTCTCTTATGGTTTGCCACAGTCCCTCTCTGTAACTTTTTTCCCCCTTCCCTTCCCCCATGGTCTTCTGTTACGTTTCTCAAAATCCATCTATGAGTGAAAACACATGGTATCTGTCTTTCTCTGCCTGACTTATTTCACTCAGCATAACACCCTTCAGTTCCTCCACGTTGCTACAATGGCAGGATTTCATTCATTCTCATTGCCAAGTAGTAGTCCATTGTGTATATAAAATATCCTCATTCTAGAATCATAACGGTGGTGAAAAGCTTATTTAGGAACTTACCTTCTTACAGTACTGAGTTGTTATCATCAGCTAGTGTTTCAAATGTGTCTAATGGATACACTGTTTTATATCACATCTGCTGCTAAGCAGAAGCCTGTGATGCCTTCACATAATCCAGTTCTGCCGCGTCCCATCTTTTCTCCCTTCCCTACTTTCTCCCCTGATGAAGGGTTGTCTCACACTCCAGGCTTCCCCTTGTCCAGGCTACATCGCTGCTGTCATCCTCTGTGTCAGTCCTCAGTGCCGAAGCACTTGTTTTTGTTTTTGTTTTGCCTGACACTCTGGCACGCTACTGTTTCTCTCTTTCCTTCCGGTGGCTTACATGGACCCATGGGCTAGCATATTTATTCTTTTTTTGAAGCCCCTCACCAGTATCTCTCAGAGTAACTTCATTTCTATATAATCTTCTGCTCCTTCTTTGAGATATATTTTCAAATTATTTTCTTCTTATCACATAGTTCCTTGAAGACTCTCATTCTCTTTGAATCTGCTTGAAAAATTGTAGCATTTTCTCTCTGTGAAGTCATCCCCCCATCTTCCTACATGGGTGTGTTTCTCAAGTGTAATAAATAGATTGTCAGTGGGTTTACACACCCACAATTTGAAATAAATATTAAAAAAATCAATACTCAAAAAATCTAATTCACGTTTAAATTACTGATAACTCTGGTGTCAGTTACAGAAATGATTTTGTCTGTGGGCTTTTTACCAAGGTATTGATAACAGAATGCTTGAATCATACACACTTTGTCTACCCACTTTCTTTTCTTGTTTTTATTGCTGCTAAATTTGAAAATCTGTTTGTTATTTAGTAAGACTTCCAGTCAACCATAGGCTAAGAATAGTTAAATTATGGGGTATCAAAAATGATATGTGGATTTTTAACTGTGTGGGGGTTGGTGGCCAAGCCCCATGGGGAGGGGAGGCAGGAGCGCCCGGTGTCTGGGTGTTCGCAGAAGAAACTTACGGCGCTGCGCCGCAGCCCCTGGTGCACTTGGCCAAGCCACGCCCTTGGCGGACCGCTGACTAGCCGGGCAGCTCGATTGTGTTTCAGTCCGGACAAGCCTTCACGCGTGGCCCCCAGACTTCCAAGCTGCAGTCGCCTTTCAGGAAATGCTCACACTGTGCTAATCAGGCAGTCAGGTTTCTGTCTTTTCAAGTAAAAATACTGACTGATGGAAAAATTCTTCTCTTTTTTTTTCTGGAGAACCAGTGCACTGCCTTTAAAACACAAAAATCTGTCCACTTTTCTTTACATATATCTGTTCTCAAGCACGGTTCAGTTTCTGCGAAGATAACCTGTTCTGTCCCCTCGCCCCACCGGACTGTGACCTGTGAAAAGGGAACTGTGTCTGTCTAAGCATATTGTTGACCACAAAGTAGGGCATAGTAAATGTGGAGAGAAAGAACTATCAAAAATATTCCTTATTCTTTTAAAATGCGCACCTTTTATGAGGTACATGTCTTTGTTTCCTTTTGTACAGAGCCTAGTGTAGCTCTTACAAATAAAACTTAGTAGCTTATTTTGATGGTGCCATTAACTTTTCATCGGTAAAACCCAATTAATTTATCTTTTTTAAATGAGAGTCATCATGAATAGGAACATTCTTACTATAGAAAACTTGAAAAATATGGAAAAGAGTAATAAAGAAAAAACAGTACTGCAGCTCTGAGGTAAAAATAATGGTTTATTTATTTTTGGGTTTTTTTCCCCCTCTATGCATACATTTTTTCTTCCAAAATGTTGATTATAATATCTCTTATGTCCTATTTTTATTCATTTTTTGAGTATTTCTCATCTGCAAATTTTTAAAAATATAAATTAGTGCTACCTATAGATAAATGTATTCCAGTTTGCTCAAATCTTACTAGTGGCTATTTGATATGTTCCCAGATTTCCATTATTGTAAAAACACAGTGAACATCTTTGTAAACCTTTCTGATTATTTTCTTTGTTCTGGCCCCTTAAATCCATCCCGTGAGAGAAGGTATATAAGTACTTCTGAGATTTTAAAAACATTATTAAATGTAGGGCAGCAGCATGTGAGAATAGCGTCTTTACCGCCCTCCCAGCAGCAATGAATGTATTCATTTCTCTTTACAGTCTCACAGGGAGACTGGTACCTGGTGCTTTTCACTTTGTATTTTGATTACTTACGTGATTTACGGGGAATTTAGTTGCTACATTTAAGACAGAGATTTTTAAAGTTTGCTGTTTACATTATTGTTTGTAAGATTTTTATCATGTATGTTTCAGTTAACATATATTGAAATTCATTAATTCACTAAGCACTAATGTTTTTTGTTTTAAATTTTTAATGGTTATTTTTGAGAGACAGAAAGAGTGCGAGTGGAGGAGGGCTCTTTAGAGAGAGAGAGGGAGACACAGAATCAGAAGCAGGCTCCAGGCTCTGAACTGTCAGCACAGAGCCCTACATGGGGCTCGAACCCACAGACTGTGAGATCACGACCTGAGCTGAAGTCAGACGTTTAACCGACTGAGCCACCCGGGCGCCCCGGCATTAATGTTTGATTGACCATCTGGTCTGCTCTGGGCACTGTTTTGATTATTGCGTCATGGAGCTTACATCCCGTGAAAACCTTTGTGGTTTCTTTCACTACTTTTATGCTTAGAAAGAGCTTGCCCATTTAGAAGTCTGGTAAATATTTTCCTGACTTATTTTTGTTTTTAAAAATCTTAAGGGGAACAAAATAGAATAATACAGAATAGTGAACAGAACAATGATTTCTGTGCTATTAACCTTGTAGACTCTAGAGGGTGTGTTGTTACATGGACATGGTAGTGCCTACTTGTGTGTCAACGGGATCATACATGTAACTTAACCATTTTTAGCAATATGTTGTGGGATTATAATACGTTATAATGTGTTGTAATGTGATATGATTTCATCAGCCGTGAATTGAATATTAAGCAATAGAATCCTCATCGGTATTTTATGTGACTAAGACACTGTTCTCACACGCTGCTGCTGGAAGCCTGAATTACATATTACAGATCTACATTAAGAGGAAAAAGACCTTTACAACACACAAAAATAGTGCTGTACTTTTTAGGATATTTAAAGATTACTCTACAGTTACATTTCTGTGTTCCACCAGCTGGTACATTCCTTAAAAGTTCTTAACCAGCACTGAGCTTGTTAATCGCGTATTATAGTATTCTCAATCTTTAAAGCCTAACATGCTGTTGACTCAACTTGTTTTGAAATACAGTTAGCAAGTTTTTCCCTATTAGACAATAGCTTATGAACAGAGTGCTTGGATCTAGTTCTAAATCAAATCATTTAAGTACGCTGTCTTTTTTCAATTAAATTCAGAAGACAGAAAAATGTGTATTTTATAGCAGTGAGGGTCAGTAGAGTGGAGATTGTCCATCCCTCTGTGAGATCTGTTGGAATTTCTGGAGTGGAGGGCAGTCACCTTTATAGTTTGAAAATTAATATAATATATTATATATTATATAATATGAATACTATAAACAATAAAAAATGTAGATTATTAAAAGCAAAAGTTTTCAAAACTTGCTGCTGGTAATAGGAGAAGATAGTATAGACGGGCAAGGGTTTAAAATGTCAAACAACCACTTTGTAGAGGGGTAGGCAGCACATTTGTTGTGGGATTACATGAGGTACAAACTGTGAGGTATTAGCAATCTGACTGACATGTATAAAAATGGTATGTTATCTCTGTTTTAAATCCATCATATTTTATACATAATATGGCAGCTTTCTGAGATTATATTTACTCATATACAGTTGACCCTTATTTTTCACAGATTCTATGTTTGTGAATTTGCCTATTTGTTAAGATTTATTTATAGTCCCCAAATTAATACTCATGATTTCGAGATCACTTGTGGACATGTGCAGGGCAGAGGGACATTTGAATTGCTGGACACACAGCTACTCAAACAAGGTTATACTCTGCCTTGTCATCTTAGTTCTTGGGCTATAAGCCGGTGTCTTTTTTTGGGATTTGTTTAGTGTCATTTACTTTGCATTTTTGTGCTTTTTGTTGGTGATTTCACTGTGTAAAATGGCCCCCGAGCACAGTGCTGAGGTTCTCTCCAGTGTTCCTGAGTAGAGGAAGGCTGTGATGTGCCTCACAGAGGAAGTGCATACATTAGATAAGCTTCATTCGGGCATGAGCTATAATGCTGTTGGCTGTGAGTTCAATGTTAATGAATCAACAACATCGGTTAAATAAGTTGTCTTCAAATAGAAACATGTAAAACACGGCTTTGTATCGATAAGTTGATAAGAATGTTGTGACCAGAGGCTGGCGGGAACGTAATCCTGTATTTCCCCAGGAGTCCCCAGATTTCACTAAATCTGTGTTCATGGTGACTTTACTAGAACACAGCTACCATAAATAATGAGAGTCGACTGTATTTTCTACATGCTGGAGGTGTCCAGATGGGGCCCAATAAATAATTCCTATCCTGCTTGCCTGAATTCCAAACTATTTGAGATACTTGACAAAGGAGGTAACAGATAGAGGCCAAAATAGAATATTCACTGGTAAAGTCCGTTTTGGAGACTGTGGTGTGTCTTTCCGTTACTGAACCCATTAACCCCAAGGGGCACTGGCCCAGAGCAGAAGAGAAAAGAGACAGTGGACAAGTGTGTCTTGGAGTCCTGCTTCCAAACTCACCAAGCACAGAAGTCCCCTCAGAGGAGTAGGCAAGGGCAGGTGGAGACAGGGGTGAGCGTTAAATAGCAGGAGAAAGAAGCCGGCCCTGACAACCCCCAAGAGGAGCTCATATGTGCTGATGCAGATTGGACAGCTGGATAGGCAGTTTGTCGCTAAGAACAACTTTAGATTTAGTCCCAAAACCCCTTTAAAATGTATTCAGTGATGATAATCTTTTCATGCCTTTGGATGAAAACCTAGGTGGCTTGCAGTACTTTTCCCCTCATGCCTAGATAACAGCCCTGTGATCATTTTAAATCACAGAAAGGGTTTGGTTGAAGACATTTAGCAGCTCTTCTCCCTACTCATGCACAAGGAGGGCGTCTCTCTTTTCTCTGTGATGCCCTCAGCGGGTGCAGGCCCACAGTCCTTCCTCTTCCTGGCTCTGCTTCCCCAAGCTTGCCTGTGTTGCCTCCATCTTCCTGAGGCTGGTGAATGGGGAAGGCGGAGGCGATGGGGAGAAGCAGCGTTGTTCTTACTTGCTATGACAGATGGCCGCTTTCTCTTCTCCCACCCTGGTGGGCGTCTGAAGCTGACCATTTCTCGTGGGAGCACTTTTTGGGTTCATTGGAGGCACCTTTTCTGGGCCACCCCCCACAGCTCCTGTAGACGGGGCCGAGCCACTGTGTGCTTCATCGGGCTCACGGCGCGGCTCAGGCTTCTCGGCACCCCCGGCTCTGGGGATGTCAGCCGGTCCTGACACGGTCCTCTTCCCTGCTGCTGTGGGTTACTGCAGCCCCTCAGGCTCAGGCCATTGTCCTCTGGACCGCAGGGAACATATGGCTGCCTCTGTGTGGTGTCCGTGCCATGGGGTTGGAAGCCATCAGCACCTTTTTCTTTCCTGCAGGACGGGGACCTACCTCGGGGCCCGTCACGTTCCACAGAACACTCAGACGTCAACCTTCCCCTCCTTGGCTCCTTTCATGTTAGAAATAGCATTTCATCCCTAAGGGGATTAAAAATCATTAGGGTTCTTTGGAAATTCTGTGTGTGAGGTCGTCTCACAGTTTAGTTTCACTTTAGTGTCTGGTATCTGTGGATTCGGCATCTCAGTTGGTGCCGAGGCAGAAGGAGTTGGTATTACTATCATCACATTATACATGGGTACGTATCCATTTCAGCAGTTCCAAAAAATGTACACGGTTACAAAGATGTTAGGTAAACTGATGTCTAGTTAGCTCATCAGCATAGGCAGGCGCGTATTTTGTAGCGGCAGCGGAGAAGTCTGAGCGTATGTGAGAAGGAGGCACACTGGACCGTGACTCTCTTTTCCTTCAGTGTTCCTCTCGACTTGTGTATTTTTCTTTTACATTTTTGTTCTCTATTGCTTATCCCGCTGGCCATCCTAGACTCTTCACAGCTCTCGGAAGAGTGAATGATGGAAAGTGCAGAGATGAATAGCTGGCCGATAGTAAGTGCTGTTACAGTTACTTGGAATTCTAGCAATAGGGTGCCAGAGCAGTGGAGGGAGGGTCATCTCCAGGCAGTTTGCTGTAATAAAGCCTGTGTTTTTTGAAGGCTTCCTTGTCCTTTAATGATGCCATTTGGAGAAAAATAAACTAGGTGGTAACAGACATTGTTATTATTGTAGTACATATTAATAAATGTAATAATATAGCTAATAGGTATTTCATGAGGGCATGAGGGCATTCTGTGTTGAGTCCTTGGGAATATAGGGTAAGCAAAACCCTGCGTATTTAGGCTTTCATGGATCTTGTATAATGAGGAAGACAAATGTAATATTTTAAAAAGTCATTCAGGTATAAAATTGCAACTCAGATGAATACAATGAAAGAAGGATACAAAGTACCATGTAGAGGGCGTATTTGGGGGATTGTGTGGGGAGGGAGAAGGCTTCTCTGGCACTTGAGGCAAGATCTGAAAGATGAGTAGAAGTTATGTGTTACTGAAGTGGGAAAGCTTCTGGGAGAGAAAACAGCATGTGCTAAGGCCCTGTGGCTGAAGGAGCTGAAAGAAGGTCAAGGGAGTCAGTGTGCAGAGAGCACAGATATGTGACTGTACTCTGTGAGGCCCTCAGACAGGAATTCCAGCTCAGACTGTGAAGGCCCAGTTGACTATTGTTTTTCAGGGAAAGTGACGATTCAGACTGGGGAAGATCACTTTGACTACAGCGAGAATAGGTTGAGGGGAGCCGGCCCTGTGCCCCCATCACCCTCACTGTCAAACACTGTTATCATCATCATAGCAGCAGACATGGGTCCCCCATATTGCAGGGACTGGGGCTTTGTGGCCTTTGGGCTTAATACCATACCATAAAGGAGGTACCCTTGTTCCCTTTGTTTTCCAGGAAGGCATTTACGAGATTAAATGACTTAATGTTAACAAATCTGAGAAAGAGCAGAGCTGATGTTAGATAAAGTAAGGTTTTAAAAGCCCAGTACCTGACGCATGGTAAGCACTCAATTAATGTTTGGTTATAATTATACTGTACTCTCCCCCCCCCCATTTCAATTTATTTTTCAAAAAAGATGTTTTAAAAATAAAGTATAAAAAGGTATACAGATAAAAGCCTCTCTCTCACCCTTGACCTTGATCCACTGATCCTCAAGACTCTTGTGTCGCCAGAGTTCCTACTGCGCTATGGCTGACTCTGTGGTGGTGGCGCTGCTGTCTCCTCCCTCCCCCCGCCCCGCCCCCGCTGGGCCTGGGAGCCCCCACAGCGCCCCCCACAGCCACACCCTTGTACCCTTGCGGCAGAACAGAGAACCTCTTTCGTTCATGAAGCAAATTGCCGTTTTCACTTCACTTTTGCATCTGTAGTGACTGGAGTTTTCGTGGTCTTAGGGGACACAGTGACAGGAAGCAGTGCCAGTTGTCAGTCATCACGGTGCCCTTGAGGGTAGGAATTTTCTCCCCTGTTTCACTGGCCAGGAGATCATGTGGCATATCACATCATTATAAGAAAGGGCAGATATCTTAAAAATCAAATCTTTCTCAGGAAATTAACATGGCTTCTACCAGGCGTTTTTTAACCCCGTGTTCCCTGCGTCCGCATCTGAGCCTGTCTTCCAGCACGGCAGCCGGGGGACCTGAGAGTGATCTGATGTTGTTACAGACATTAGGTGGCGTTTAGTATGCTGATTTTAAGCAAGCCAGAAATACTGGTCAGAAAGAAGTTTAACACTCAGCAACTGAGAATACAGCAGTCCAAGATACCAGGTAGATATGTGCCTGGATCGGGAAATGAGAGGAACAGCTAATCTACCAGGGGGAATTTAAAAGAGAGTATCTTTGAATATGTTAAATCTGTGATTCAGAAAACAAACTAAAAAAAAAAGATACATGTTGGTTTACTTACCATATTGTAACTTTTCCCTTTAAGCTCCCTTGGCACTCTGGTATGTGGGCCTTCTCCTGGCCAACAGCATGAGTTAGAACTAGTCACTGCTGGGGCGCCTGGAGGGCTCAGTCGGTTAAGCATCCGACTTCGGCTCAGGTCATGATCTCAGAGTTCATGGGTTCGAGCCCCGTGTCAGGCTCTGTGCTGACAGCTTGGAGCCTGGAGCCTGTTTCAGATTCTGTATCTCCCTCCCTCCCTCCCTCCCTCCCTCCCTCCCTCTCTCTCTCTCTCTCTCAGAAATAAGTAAAACATTAAAAAAAAAAAACTAGTCACTGCACATCTTCACCAAGTGGCTTCTGTTCCGCAGGGTTATCGAACAGCTTGGCGGGAAGCAGCTGGTGATGAACCACATGCACCATGAGGACCAGCAGGTTCGCTACAACGCGCTTCTGGCCGTGCAGAAACTCATGGTGCACAACTGGTAGGTGCTGGCGTTTCCTCCCCACCCCTCCCCTCCGCGCACCAGGCCGCGAGATTGCGCTTGCCCTCCCCAGCGTTCTCCTGTCCGTCCTCTCATGAGTGATAGTTGTTTAAGGCAGCAACTTTGATGAAATACCTAGACATCTATTTCAGTAATTGGGAGCAATGACGTCATTTTAAAAAGAGCAACTGCGTTGATGTTATCAAAGCGTGTATTCAAGGTATCAATACAAAAACGATTCCAGAAACAATGACAGGGACATTTGTGGCTTCAGCAAATCAGTCTTTTTTGGAGTTGAAGGGAATACAGTTGGATTACTGATCAGACACTTTACAATTTTACACGGTTTAACTATTTAGAATATGATTAACCGGAACAGTTTCACCAGTGCACGTGAAAACACTAAAAGCCAGTTGATAACTAAGATTCGGCTCTCACCTTTCATTCATTATAGCCTTTTGCCTTTGAGTAACCAAAGTCATGTGTTTCCCTCATTTGTTTTTATTTTTCAAATAAAAATTATTGACCTTTTTGTACCCACTTAAGATAAATTGAAGAGTGACTGTTAAGATATAACGGCGAGCCTTTCCTGTCCGTTCCCTTCGCCATGGCTAAGTTGAGCTATGGGTTGGGTGTTAGAGCTTCCAGTGCTCTCCTGAGCAGTTCACGGACCTCTCTGTTCACCGCATTTGGAAGGATGCTCTGGTGTTGGACTGTTAAGGTGCTGTGAACACGTACACATTCCCTGTTACTGACAGTAATGCTACCAGCACGTTCTGAGGCAAGAATCAATGGTACATTGGTGGGTGTGCATTCGAGAGTCGCAGACAAACAGTATCAGGGAGCTGCTGTGGGATCATATATTAAATATTACGATCTTGCCGCTGAAGTACTTTTCTCACAAATACTGACATGTATGCATTCTTTCAACGGTTCTTTTGAGCCCCTACTTTGTTCCCTCTTACGTGAAATGCTGGGCTGTACCTATGATGGAAGTAGGTGCAGCTTTACACAGGATGTGCAGAAAAGGCCTCTCTACGTAGAGGCCCAAACAGCTCAGCTGACCCCATAATGATGAGGAAGCAGCCATACAGCCCAAGTGTTAGGGGTAAGCATTTCGCGTAGAGGGAAAGAGAGGGAACGGGGCCGTGGCTTCTCTAAAAGCAGGGTCTGGAGACACTTGGTTGTCTGGAAACAGTGAGGGTGCAGATGCTACTGGTACCAAGTTGGTAGAGGTCGGGGTGCTGCTCAGCATCCTTGCAGGGCACGGACAGCCCCCCACAACCAAGAAGCATCCTGCCCGAGGTGTCGGTCGTGCCCAGCTCAGAGACCCTCATTTGGGAGTGGTAGGAGAGCCAGCATGGAGAGCCATGGGCAAGGAGGGGTCGCCAGGGAACAGTCATGTAGGGTCTTGTAGGTGACCGTTTGACTCTTATGAGTTGAAAGCCATGGAAAGGTTTTTAAATGGGGGAATGACAAGATTTGATTTAAAAAGACCTCTGAGGCTACTCTCTAGTGAATGGATTGTGGAGGGTTAAGTGTGAAGGCAAAGAACCGTTTTAGTGGTTCTCGCTGTGGTTGAGAGTAGAGCTGGCTAGTGGCTGGGATCAGAACACTGAGAAACAAGTAGTACGTGACCTTGGATAGATTTCAGAGCTGGTGCTAAGGCACTTGATGGACTGGAAGCATTCTTGTCTTCGTATCATCAGTGCACTAAGAAAGGGATCAGAGCAGAGGGCACTCAGAAATGATTTTTATCTAGGGGTGCCTGGGTGGCTTAGTCGGTTAAGCGTCCGACTTTCCGACTTTCGCTTAGGTCACGATCTCGCGGTTGGTTCGAGCCCCGCGTCGGGCTCTGTGCTGACTGCCAGCTGGGAGCCTGGAGTCTGTTTCAGTCTGTGACTCCATCTGTCTCTGACCCTCCCCTGCTCACGCTGTCTCTCTCTCCTAGAAATAAATAAAACATTAAAAAAAAAAAAAAAGAAATGGTTTTTATCTAATATTCAGCAGGAGGAAAAAACTTCAAGTCTGTCAGTGAAGAACAGAATATCAGTCTGGTTTTCTCTCCTCATTTCACAGCCCTGTTTTCAACACAAATGAATTATTGAGTAATTTTGTATCTCTTGGTTTGTGCTTCTTTCTTGAAATTAGTTTAAAGAATGTTGGCATTTAGTGGAGTTCGAGGCTGCTGCAGCCAGCACATTAGTCTTCTGTGAAACACAGTTTTATTTTCCCTTTTTGTTGGTATTAGGGTTGCCGAAGTATAATTCCTGTGTTGTTAATAAAAAAAATTTCATTAGAAAAACAACTTTTTTAGCGTTTATTCATTTTTGAGAGACAAAGAGAAACAGTGCAGTGGGGGAGGGGCAGAAAGGGAGGGAGACACAGAATCAGAAGCAGGCTCTAGGCTCTGAGCTGTCAGCACAGAGCCTGATGCGGGGCTCGAACTCACAGACTGAGATCATGATCTGAGCTGAAGTCGGATGCTCAACCGACTGAGCCACCAAGGCGCCCCTAAAGAAATTTCATTTTAATAGTTCTTAGTAAAAAAAAAAAAAAAAAAAAAAAAAAGCTAAACCCAACAATAAATATTTCATAAATATTTCTGATGTTGAAGAAAAGAGGGGTGTGGGATAAGAAGACCTTTTTTCTTTGCCAGGGTAAGGAAATGTTTTGGTTGAGAATTTTTGTTCTTTGAGTGCTCATGCATTGATGACGGCTCATTTGCAACTGGAATATTTTCCTTAAGTTTAGGAACTTGATTTAGTTTCTCGTTACATTTTCCAATGCATGATTACAAGAGAAAAAGTAAACATTTTTGTAGCTAGAAACTGGTTTATTCTCTCTCTATCTCGGACTAGCTGAGGCGCGAATATCCTTTCCCCCTAATTATGTGCTAAGCTCTTTTAGCTTTGTTTTAATTATGGTAAATCTCCTCTAATGGAGAAGCTTAATGTCAATACTTTCATACACTTTCTTTTTAAAGAACTTGCCAGATGAAGAGAAATTTTGTTGTGACATGTATATTTCCATGGCTCTTTGTGCTACAGAATGAAAATTGCTCAAGTATATAGCAGTTTATTGGAATGTCAGATTAACATGAGATCAAATAGAATGCAGTTCGGAAAGTAAATCTGCTGCAAAGTGTGTCTCCCAATGTGGAAAGGATTTTGAATCTGTATCTTTATGTGGGGATTCAGTTTGTCTTTATTCAGTCATGCTGGTAGAGACTGCCTGAAACTTGCCTAAAGTAGATGTGTTTTCCCCCCAAAAAATATGGTACTGGTGTGCTAAGGATGTTTGTTGATTGAATCATTCAAAATTTTCTCAGAATTGCTTATTTTCACATCCAAGACAAACAGGAAAACAGTTGGCTGTTTCCTCTTCGCATCTTATTTAATTTCAATGAGTTTTTGTAAATGATTTATGTTAGTACTATACAGTGAAATAAACGAGCTGAAAATATTTCAGATATAATCATAGATAAAAATAGAATAAAAGTCTGGCTGAATGACAGCGGCAGCGGCTCTCATGCCATTTTCGTAGGCTTCTCTGGACTGCCTGTTTTACCACGCTCTGAGATTTCCAGCACATTCTGGATCTTCTTGTACTTTTCTACCCTAAATGATTTTTAGATTTTTTAAATACTGCATTATTCCTAAAGCTTCTGTTTATGAGTCTGTCGTAATTTCAGATATAATAAAGGTAATATTTATTTTTTGCTACAGGGAATTTTTTTTTTCTGAAACATAAGTTTAAAGTTACATTTAAGTATAAGTTGGATACTTGTGAAATGGTAGAACTGGGCTGTCTATAGGTCTTGATTTTGCTTCTGTTTTAGGGAGTCAGTTACATATTAAGTTTTTGATAACGTAGGGGTGGATTTGAGGTTTATGTAACTAGGGAGTATAGAGTTGTCTATCGGATGAAAATACTGAATTCTCTTTCACAATTTTATGGTTGATTTCACAGTTATATCATGAATTTTGCAGGTCTCAGAATAGCTGATGTTCCTCCCCTTCTCCTTGACGCCTCCATTCACATGGAATGATGGGTTACGAAAAGCCCTCACTGATGTGGATGGGGAGCAGAGGGGGGCTGGAGCGGAGCGGGACGGTTGGCGCACACTGTGTCCCCCCAGTTCCGGGGCCCCTGAGTGGGCCAGCCCCACGTCCAGCCTGCTCCTAAATGGTGTGCGCCCTCTGATCTTCCGGCATCCGCTGTGTATTTGTTGGTGCACCCTGGGTTCCTTGAGCAGCTCTGGATTCATATGTTAACAAAGTTGTCATAATGTATATGAACAGTGACAACACACTCTGTAGAACTTGTATATATACCCTCAGGTTCTACTTTATAACTTAACATCATAAAATATCATTTTTCTCCTACAGAATGATCTTAAATGTAATCAGTCTCTAATTAAGACACAACAGTATGTGCATATGGGCAGCTCAGGACCTCAGGATAGGAGCACTGACTTTTGTAGGTAGAGGATCTTGCGTAGAATTTTCTATTTGTTTCTGGATTATTTTTCAATCTTTTTAAAGCAGAATAATAAGTTATGAGTGGTGTTCTCCCTAGATATTTTACGTGTAGGTAAATAGCGTAACGGAGGACTCGCCGAGCCAAGTGCATGACTCATACTACTTTATTCTCTGCTGTTTATGTCTGCATAGAATATTTTAGTTATTCTGTAAGTACATAGCCATAAATACGGTGATTAAAATAGCTACTTGTGAACTGCACTGAAGGAAAAAACCCCTATGTGCATTAGCCTTTTAGCATTAATTATCATGTTACCAAAATATTCCATGTGATTTTTAATAAACATACAGCATTTCCAGATTTAATATTTTCCAGGTCTAATATTAGAAAATTGTCGTCACTCTTTGGGTGGCTGGAATTTTCCATATCATTCTTACAACAGTTTTGGTGGAAGAACCTTTGAAAATGTCTTTTGTATCATATGTTTTGTGTATTTTTTGAAGAGAAGTAGAACTCAAGTAAAAAAATATATCAAAACCAGTTCCGAGAAAAGAGGAATTTTCTATGGCCAATTGTCTCACCATTAAATAGAACAGCTCCAGTCTCCCAGCTGAAGTTGCTTCTACTTTGCTAGTTAGATAGAGCTGTTTTGAGGCTGTAGTCATTTATCCGGACGCTGCGTACCGCTTAATGACAATTGATTTGGAGATGCCAGCATGACATAAATCTGAAGTTGTGGCAAAGTACCAGCCTAAATACACATTTGGAAAGGTCAGTAATAAGTATTTACACAATAAAGAATAGAAAACCACTGAAAATGAGAGTGGAGTCGGTGTACTTGATAATTAAGTCTAAAATCAAAGGCAGGTTTCACACATGAGTGCATGAGACTAGTATAAGTATCTGTGGATCAAATTCACATTGTGGTTTTGCTTGATTAGGATTAGCTTTTTAGGCAAACAGCTGATTGGGGTTTGAAGGGTCAGTTGAGCACGGACAAAAGAAAAGTCTTGTCTAAGAAGGGAAGGCAGAGAGAAATGCACCAACTTGCTTTGCTTGTAAATGCTTTTTCTCCTCTCTCTTTCACTGTGTGGGGCAGTTACTTTTGTGGTCACATGACCATGTCATTTCAAGGGCTGTGTGTGTGTATGTGAAATAATCAAATAAAGCTAAACAGAATACATTATGCTAAAAACTAATTTAATAATAGGGGCGCCTGGGTGACTCAGTCGATTAAGTATCTGACTTGTCTTAGATCATGATCTCACAGTTCATGGGCTCAAGCCCCGCATTGGGCTCTGTGCTGACAGCTCAGAGCCTGGAGCCTGTTTCAGATTCTGTGCCTCCTTCTCTCTCTGCCCGTTTCCTGCTCACCCTCTGTCTCTTTCTCTCTCTCAAAAATCATAGATAAAACATAAAAAAATTAAAGCTTAAGCAAATTTATCTAAGTTTAAATTTTTGAATTATTTTCTTAGTTTCCTTTTAAGTATGTCATCCAGATGTTGCATTTTGATGGTGGGGGCGGAATCTCATGGATAACAGAAATGAATTGATGGGTTTTCTCACCATTGAAGTTTTGAGGAATTGACTTTAAAAACGGTGATAAGCTTGTCATCTTAACAATGACAGATTTTCATGTAAATATCCTTTAATTACATTTTATTAAATTTATGTTTTAAGACAGTTATGCAGTGATGCATTAGGTACCTACTATGTATGTTACCCTCACATGAATATAGATAATGTTCATCACCAACCCTGACTTGCACATTTAAAAGTGAATTCAGGAATTTACCCAAAGGTTACAGAAATGCTGATGTATAGGAGCACATGTACCCCAATGTTCATAGCAGCACTCTCAACAATAGCTAAAACATGGAAAGAGCCTAAGTGTCCATCAACGGATGAATGGATCAATAAGATGTGGTTTATCTATACCATGGAATACTACATGGCAATGAGAAACAATGAAATCTGGCCATGTGTAGCAACATGGATGGACCTTGAGGGTGTTATGCTGAGCGAAATAAGCCAGGCAGAGAAGGACAGCTACCATATGTTTGCACGTATAGGAGGATTAGGAGGAACTTAACTGAGGAACAAGGGGGAGAAGAAGGGGGGAAATGGTGGGGGAAAGGGAGAGAGGCAAACCATGAGAGACTCTTGAATGCTGAAAACAAACTGAAGACTGATGGGGGGGGGGGGGGGGGGGGGGGATGGGCATGGAGGAGGGCACTTGTGGGGATGAGCACTGGGTGTTATGTGGAAACTAATTTGACAATAAACTATTTGTAAAAAAATAAAATAAAAATAAAATAAAAAAGTGAATTCAGGAAAAAGCTACCAAAGCATTATTAGTACAGGGGTCAGAGGTGATCCTAAAAGATCAGTTTTCTTACAACTGCACACTATCAGAGCTCTAGCACATTTCCCTGGACTTCTCTGTACCTTCAGAGGCTTCTTGCCCCACTTTCCTCAAGGGCAGGTGCGTGCAGATTCCTGAATAAAAATAGTGTGTTGGATGACAGCTTTCCCTGCCTTGCTATACAGCCCAGAAATATCTTATGGGGAAACATCTTAGCATTTGGTTAAACTGTGCTATTCTATTTGTATCCAGTTACTTCTCCAGCTGAGGGTGTGTTTACGGTTATCCCTGTAATTGTTACCCTGGTCTCTGATTTAGGCGTGGACACAGATACTTCTTAGATGAGTGAATATGTGCAGAAACAGACATGGAGCAGAAAATGTTGGCACGGCACCCAGTTCTGGGCATGTCCTGAGGGCTGTGACGGAAGCAGGAGTAGGTGGCAGAGGAGCTGGGGAAGTGGGCCTTCAGAGGGGAGGTGGTCCCGAGGCGGGAGGGTGGAGAAGGGGTTGGTCGCTGGAGCTGTGGCTGGAGTGTAGGGAGGGCATGTCACGGGGCGCTGTGGCGGCGCGCGGTCCCCGGGAGCCCAGCGGTGGCACCACACGGAAACCTGGAGCCTGGGGCTGGCTGACCGATCGCCGAAAGGCTGCCTTTGAAGTCGCGTGCCCTGGTTTAGTATTTCAGGGAGTTTTAACACAACCACAGTAATCTGAATACCGGTGTTCCTCCTTCTAGGATTTTCTTTATCACATAGGGCTTTATCCTCATGAAGTCCGGAACGGGTGCAGCTGCTCAGCGAGGTCGTAACAGAGCCGGCCTCGTTCGGCCTCCTGCTCCCGGTCTTTAGGATGTAGTTTTCACCCTCCTGTTGCAGAGGAGAAGGGAGGTAGGGAAAGAAAGAAAAACACGTTTCCTTTCTTTCCTTTTAAACTTTTTAATTGGAAAGAATTTATTGACATGTTGCAGGAACAGTGTAAATAACATATGTTTCACCTAGTTTTGCCTCTTGTTGACATTTGGCTGCGTTTGTATGTTTTCTCTCTCTCTCTCTCTCTCTCTCTGTCTCTCTGTCTCTCTGAACTATTTGAGAGTAAGTGACATTATGACCCCTTCGCCTAAACACTTCACCCGACTCCCAGGAACTGGGTTTCTTCCATGCCCTTAGCACGGTGGAGCACTGCGATCACGTAACTCATGTTCACACTACCTTGTCTGTTGTTTATACTGTTGCGTCCAGCCCAGGGTCGTGTGCTGCATCTTGTTACTGTGTTTCTTTCCTCTCATTTATCTAGAACAGTTCTTTGGTGTTTCTTTGTCTTTTTTAGCAACAATGTTTTTAGTTTTTATTTTTATTTTTTTCTTAAATAGTTTATTGTCAAGTTGGTTTCCATATAACACCCAGTGCTCATCCCCACAAGTGCCCTCCTCCATGCCCATCTCCCCCCTCCCCCCCATCCATCAGTCCTCAGTTTGTTCTCAGCATTCAAGAGTCTCTCATGGTTTGCCTCCTTCCCTTTCCCCAACTATTTTTCTCCTTCTCCTCCCGCATGGTCCTCCGTTAAATTCCTCCTAATTCTCCCATACGTGCAAACATACGGTGCCTGTCCTTCTCTGCCTGACTTATTTCACTCAGCATAACACCCTCGAGTTTCATCCACATTGCTACACATGGCAAGATTTCCCTCAGGCCACTTGCTTTGTAGAATGTTCCTCAATTTTGGTTTGTCTTGCTTGCTTTCTGATTAGCTTCAGGGTATGCATTTTGGCAGGAACATCACCAAGAAGATGATGTCACGTCCTTCTTAGTGTTTTTATCAGGCAGCTCTTGAGTATGTTTGCCCTATCATTAGTGGTGTTAACTTGTACCTAAAGTGGTATTCTCTATTGCAATGAACTTCTTCCCCCTTTATAATGAGTAATCTGTGCAGAGGTGCTTGGAGGCCGTAAATAACTGGTTGTGTTTACCACCAGACTTTCACTCCTTTTTTAGCATCCATTGGTGTTTCTTGCAAGAATCAATTATTGCTGTAAACAATTGCAGAGTATCTTTTGGAATTTTACTTTATTTTTTTAATTTTTTTTTTTGAGAGAGAGAGCATGAGCAGAGGAAGGGCAGAAAGAGAGGGAGACAGATCCCAGATCAGGCTCTAGGCTCCATGCTGTCAGCACAGAGCCCATTGAGGGGCCTCGAACTCCACAGAACACGAGATGATGACCTGAGCCGAAGCTGGACATTCCACCGAGCGAGCCCCCTGGAGTCTGTGGGGTTTTATTTTTTTACAGTGCAATGCCTTTGAGGGCAGCAGTCTGTATCCATCAGTGCGTAGGAAACTGAATCTGGAGAAGAAATAAATAATACAGCAATCAGTGGAGGATCTCTCTTGGGCTGCGCTGGACTCTGGAGGAGGAAGGACGGCCCAGCTCTCGACATGCCAGAGCTCCTGAGCCAGGAGGGGTTTGTCTTCTATCCAGTGCTCCCTGCCTTCTAGCAGCGAAGTACTGTTCACTAAGTTTCTTTTCAGGTGGTGATCCTGAGAGAATTGTGACTTGATATCTGCTTCCTATGTTAGTTATTATTTTCTGAAAATGACATATCTCTGATCTCTTCTAGAGCGTTTCTATGATAGCATCGTAAAGCTATTAGATAAAATAATCTTGGGGGGCTCAGTCGGTTAAGTGTCCGACTTCATCTCAGGTCATGATCTCATAATTTGTGAGTTCGAGACCCGCATCAGGCTCTGTGCTGACAGCTCAGAGCCTGGAGCCTGCTTCCGATTCTGTGTCTCCCTCTCTCTCTCTGCCCCTGCCCAGCTCATGTGCTCTCTGTCTGTGTCTCTCAAAAATAAATAAGCATTTTTTTTTTTTGATCTGTGAATTCAGTGTCTTTGCATTATATCCAAGGAGAAATCCAAAAGATAGAAGTGCAGCTGTGGAGTCCAGAGCAAGATGTGAGCGAGAGTGATAGAGCTCAGTAATCAGTAGTGAAGGGACTGAGTCATGGCAGTTGGTGACATTACTCAGAAAAAGCACGTGTAGAGTGGGGCCTCCTCACCGAGGAGGTGTTTCCGTTAGCTCTCTGCAACTGTGTTTACAGATATTTTTGGGGGGAAGAGTCCATACTTTTTGTCAGATTCACAAAGAGGTCTGTGATAAAAAGGAGGTTAAGAACCACTGTCAAAGAATGAGACAAAATAAGGGATGGACAGAAGAGGAGTAGAATCTTACACAAGGAGGGTGGGCCTGGGTGAAGGACAGATCCTCAGCAGAAACGGCTACAACATTGGGAGAAAACCAGGAACCTATGTTGTTAGGGAAGCAGATTGAAGAGAGCGTATTTCAAGCAGGACTGAGTCAGTGGTGGACAGTGTAATACGAGTGGCGAGGGGCCCAGGAAGAGAAGGAAGGAAGGGTTGCCTTGGATGTGACAGCGGGTCCACCACTGGGCTCTGGACTGGGGCCCTCGGTGGCCTCCAAAGAGCAGATTGCCCCAGGGATGGTGGTGAAGAAAAGAAAGTCACCGTGGTTGTCCTTCTAGAGGCTTCTTTAGGAGAGGAGGCGGGAGGACAGTGCTTAGTGGGGTAGACCCTGACTGTTCGTTACCATCATTGGTTTCGGTGTAAAAATGGTTTAAATGCAGGGAGGCAGTTAGAGCGGGAGAAAGGGAAGAATAGAAGGCCCTGAAGAGGCCGGTGGAGTTGGTGCTTGGAAAGGTAATTCGGTCGGGATTGTCAGACCTCCCCGCCAGTATCCCTTTCTTGAGATTAAAACTCTTGTCTGAACCAGTTTAGCAAATAAATGTTTATTGAATTGGTAAATTGGGGCGGGTAGGTATCCAGTTTATGCCAAATACGTGTTTTCCTCATAGCTAAAAATTTAACTTATGTTCCAGACTTTTTAATTTGAGGGTGGGGTGAGGTGCTGGTTAGGAAGCAACACCATTCTTTTTATTTCTTATTTTAGAGACAGAGAGAGTGTTTTTTTATGAGAGTGCGAGTGAGCATGCATATGGGGGAGGCGCGGAGAGGGGAGGACGGAGGATTTAAAGCCTGCTCTGTGCCGGCAGCAGAGTGCTTGTGGTGGGGCTCAGCCTCCCAAACCGTGAGATCATGACCTGAGCCAAAGTCAGATGCTTCACTGACTGAGCCAGCCAGGCGCCCTGTGAGAGAGAGAGAATCTCAAGCTGGCTTCACGCTCAGCACGGAGCCTGACATGTGGTTCCATTCCATGACCCTGGACTGTGACCTGAGCCTAAACCAAAAGTCAGAGGCTCAACCAGCTGAGCCACCCAGGCGCCCCTCGGAAGCAACACAATTCTTTAAAAGTGTTTGGAGTATCCGCACTGTTATCAGCTATTGGGTGTGCTGTATAGATAACAGATGGTGGAGAATTGGCATTTTTGAGGCAGAAGCCAGGGACATACATATATGTCCTCAAATCTTCACACATCTCTCTGCAAGATGGACGTCACTGTTCTCACTTTTATAGACATGAGGTCCAGTGCATAAGGATGGCTGCGTGATTGCCCAACTTTCCCATTTACGGGAGTTAGATTCGAACACGCGTCTGTGTAACTGCAGATTCCGAGTTTGTTGTCACTCCATCTGCTACTGGGTGGAGCGTCCGTGGGGGCCTAGTGAGTGCGTCGCCCCGCCCACCACACGCTTCGCACCCAGACATTTGACAGCGCCTTGCCCTGGTGTTCCGATGACGTTGCTGTACCGCTAGCCCCCTTCTGTCGCCTCTCTGCCTCCTCGTTGTCCGCGTCAGTGACCGTCAACACGGTCAGTAAGGAGTACTTCCCTCCTCTCCAGGCCCTGGCCTTTTTGTCTCCATTATTTCAGTGCTTTGGGGACGAGGTCTGCTTGCTGACCCGTGTAATTAGAGCGGTCTTTCCTCGTGTTCCTGCCACTCGCTGCCTGCTGTGCAGGAAGGTTGGCGGGGTGTGGGTCCTCTCGCCCAGCAGTCAGATGCTCCTTTCCTACTCGCCAGAACTCGTGGGTCAGCCCCCAGGAGCTTGACTGCCTGGCCTTCCTTTCCTTTTGCTTTATTTGCTCACTGTCTTCTGCTTCTGGCCCTTTGTTGGTGAAAGAGATGCATTTCTATCCTCACTTCCCGACTCGATGGAAGCTTAGGGCGATGATTCTGTCGCTGCTGGAAGGGTGTCTTCCCAAATCTTTGTAGCAGTAGACTGAATATGGGTTATAAATATTTTAATAAAGATGGCTCTGATCACAGCCTTCAAACTTTAAAGATTAAGTTAACACTTCTGGCTTCTCTTGGGGGTATCTAGGCTCTGAAGTCATGTGGGTGATTCCTCTTTTGGCTAATCATTTTATTTGTTATGCCCGTTTAATGGCAAAGTCAAGAAAATGAATTGTATAACGTATTAAATAGAGTCATTTAAAAACCTATATTAAATGTCCATTAAAGGTTTTTTACAAGTAGTTGGGGTGCTTGAGTGACCCAGTTAAGCGTCTGACTCCTAATTTCAGCTTGGGTGATGATCTCACAGTTCCTGAGTTCGATCCCTGCGTTGGGCTGTGTACTCACTTTGCAGAGCCTGCTTGGGGTCCCGTCTCCCACTTTCTGGTCCTCTCCTGCCTGCATGCTCTCCCTCTCTCAAAAATAAATAGTAAACGTTAAAAAAAATTTAAGGGATGCCTGGGTGGCTCAGTCGGTTAAGCATCCGACTTCGGCTCAGGTCATGATCTCACGGTTCATGGGTTCGAGCCCTGCGTCGGGCTCTGTGCTGACAGCTCAGAGCCTTGAGCCCGTTTTGGATTCTGTGTGTCTCTCTCTCTCTGACCCTCCCCTGCTCACACTGTCTCTCTCTCTCAGAAATAAATTTTTTTTAAAAAGTTAAAAAAAATAAAAATAATTTTTAAAAGTATTTTTACAAGTAGTCCTTTTTAAAACCTGGCCATTTCAAGGCCTGTTTTTCCTTCCCCCCAAGTACCTATATAGGTTTTGTGTTATATAATTTATCAGCATACATTTTTAAAACACCTTTTTTCCCCCCATTTATAGTCTCTTTGAAGTAATGTTTTCTCATACTTCTCTTGTTATTTGGATGCTTTAGGATTTCAAGTTGGATGCTGTCTATATCCAACAAGTAGACAGCAGTTATTTGTTGCATGGTAGCGGAATATGTTAGTTGTTTGGACCTTTGTTCTCTCAAGAGTAGTCTGAGGTTCCTCTAGATACCATGGTAGAATAGTATGTATTCACAATTTGGTAGTCATGGCTTACTATAATCTTGTTGATTTGTTATCTCTGTAGAAATAAAAAAAATTTAAGTACCTTGGATTTAAGATAATAAATATATACTTTAAAAATTGGGGGCCGTAAGAATAGACTTTTTATATTGTGACAAATAGAGACCCATTAGTTTCCTGAAATGAATTTTCAAGTTGAAGCTTCAGAACAAAAACACAGTGCTCCCAAATTGGAGGAAATAACTAGGAGAAATTATTTGACCTTATTATCATGTGAAATTAGAGCAAATATGATAAATTCTAGGCATATAGGTTGATTATTAAATATAAAAAGCAAATGTATAGGTCTGCCTGTAGAACAGAATATTCACTATCGGAAGTGTTCGCGTTTGCAGCATAACAGTAATGTAGAGGCAGCTTGGCGAGCACTGCTGGGTTTTTTAATTTATTTATTAAAAAAAATTTTTTTAATGTTTTATGTATTTCTGAGAGGGAGAGAGAGAGAGAGAGAGACAGTATGAGCAGGGGAGGGTCAAAGAGAGGGAGACACAGAATCTGAAACAGGATCCAGGCTCTGAGCTGTCAGCACAGAGTCTGACGCAGGGCTCGAACCCACGAACTGTGAGATCACGACCTGAGCCGAAGCCAGATGCTTAATCAACTCAGTCCCCCAGGTGGTCCGTGCATTGCTGTTTTTTTTACCTGAATGATTTACTAGAATGATTTTTGACATAGTTTTGAGTAGAAGCTGTGGTCTGTGATGTTTAAAACAGAATTTTGATTTGCTCTACAGTTTGCTAATGAAAAATTTCACTTTGTGTTTTCTCTGCTAAATGATTTATCAGCAGTTAATGCTCTTCAGACCACTTTGCTCCTAATACTGTTTTCAGAAGCATCATTAACATTCAGCATGAAACATAGAACTCTTAACAAAGGGTAAAATAAAAGCAAGTCATCACATTCTGGCTTTTTTTTTTTTTTTTATAACCCCCCCAGCTGTTTTTGTTTTCTACTCTCCTGTCTCTTTGCTTCCCTAGGCTTGAACATGTGCTAGTTTCTCGTGTGGGATAGATAATAGCATTACAAGGTCACAGTTTGCTCTTTTCTCAGGTGCTCGAGGTGTTCTATCTTGCTGGTGGTTAAACCTTATTTTGTGAGTTCTGGCTTGACGTCTCAGTCAGCCTTTCTGCTCATCTCCGCGTGGGTGAGAATGAGGAAGGCGGTACACACATGCTGGGCTGTCCGGTGGCAGTGGTGTCAGAGGCTGCCACCTGTTGGAGCAGGACCTTGAGGAGGGTTTCAGAATTTCAATATTTGGAGAAGATCTGAGTTCTGCCATCTGTCTGGATTTATTTAAGTTTGTAGGTTAGCTGTTAGCAGATTTTAGCTGCCGGATTAACTGCCCGAGTCACATACCCTTATGGTAAAGCCAGCGTATATCTAGTATCTAGCGTACATTCTCAGGTTTTTATTCAAGAGGAGAAACAATGGGAAGGATAAGTTCAGCTAATGATGTAACAGAGACCCAAAATAACAGTACCTGAGACACAACAGGTGTTTGTTCTAAACGGTCTGTCACAAAAGGACGGGGCTGGGCAGTGCCGAACTGTGAGCACACAGGGACCCAGCCCACGATGCGGCCATTCGCCATTCCTGCAGTGTGGCTCTCGCCCTCGTGGTCCTGGGTGGTGGTGGGCGGGCCAGGCAACTAAAAGCCACCTGGAACCTCCCCCCCACAACACTTCTCCATACACCTATTGACCAGTACTCAGTTATGTGGCTACAGAGGAACTGGAAAATGAAGGTTTTACGAAAATCACACGTCTTCCTAAAGTTCAGCGGTTCTGTTATTGAGGAAGAAGGAGAGAAAAAGGATACTGGAGAACGATTTGAAGTTTCTCTTCCAGAAGTTAAATCTGCTCTCTAATCTTGTATATTAAAATTATCAATATCCGCTTTGATTTTGATTGTTGTTTTGGGACCCATATGACTTACCGCCACTGGCATAGATCATTGAGGAGGCTGTGATTATGTTTGGGGTTCATGTTCTTTTAAAATCCCTTCTTCACTCTTAAGAGTTTCAGAAAAATTATCGGTAACTCCTTGAAAGTTAATATTTGGTCATTCTTAGGGTATACACATGCCAGTGCTTTTTATGTTTTGATGTTTGAAATGTTTATGAATTAAAACCATTGAAGTAGTACTATTACTGATTTATTGGCCCAAAAAGTAGCCAGTTATACAATTTATTTAAATGAAATTCATTGTAATTTGGAAACTAGTTTTTGACAGAGAAGTTTGATGATGACGATTGGTAGCAGGGTGTGACAAGTACATGCTTCATTGTAACACTGTGGGGAGGGGCTGTATGGCCCTGTGGAGAGCGGGCCCAGTCCGGGTCTGGGAAGGTCCTGGGTAGAAGGGATATAGGAGCTCTTGGCAGATTAGGAGGCAGTAACTAGTAAAGGGAGAGGGGGAGAGGAGGAGGGGGGGTGGGAAGATTCCAGTTGGAGAGTCGTGTATGCACATAGGTTGAGGTCAGAGAGATCCTGACCCACTGGGGGAGTCACCAGTGGCTCCAGACACCCAGAGTCTGGCTATGAAGCTGAAATGTGGTTGGAGACATAGGTAGTGGCCAGGTCATGACAAGCCATCTTCGCTATGCTACCTTTGAACTCCTTCCTGAAGACTGTAGAAAACTACAGAGGTTAGTGAAAATAATCAGTGTCCTTTAGAGACAATGGGGGCTGGTGGATGTGGAGGTTGGAGGGAAAAACACCAGTAAGGAGACTGCAGACCAGTCGGTAGACCATGAGGATGTCAGGGGTTAGGGAGAATAGAATCTGTAAAACCTGGTGATAAGTTGGATGTGAGGGGAAGATAAGAGGGAGGAGGCCAGTGACCCCCAGGGTTTAGAGTTGATCGTCTTAGTGCGGAACAGAATCAGATAAGCGAACCAAAAACCTCGTATCTCCTTGCATGTTGAATTCCAGATTTGCATCATCTACTTTATTCTCTAAATAGCTTTAAGATTCATTTCTGGTGATTATAAATTCATATTGGAGGAACAACTGGCCCCCATGTTTTGGTTTATTTTAGTTTTTGCATATATTATGGAGAAATGGTTCTCTGAAGTATAATTCTGTAAGTTTAGGAGATCTTTTAAGCTTAATTATAGAGCTAATTTAACATACTTTCCACTACATAACATTAAAACGTTGAATTTGCCTTCTGAAATGTTTCTTCACTGCGGATTTAGTTGAGCCTTCTTGTGTTAGAAGCAGACTCTAATTTGAAATTCAAAATAATTTAAAATTTTGAGCATTCTGCTAGTGATTACCTGGTTGAGATTATGAAGTGTTTGGTAGCTTTCACTGCTGGCCCCTTCATCTCACCTGGTGTTCTAGACCATTCCTTGTTAGGAGAAAAAAGCATTCTTTTTCAGGTTCTGATTTTGCTGTGGTGTAGGATTCTTCAGCTCCTTTTCATTCAACAGTTCTTGACATCTTAGAATATGCCAGCACTGGCCTAAGATTCGAAGAAGGTAAATTGACGTTCTCTCTACTCTCATGCACTTAAGTGTCTTAATATTTCAAATATAATTAAAGAAAAAGGAATCTATAATCCTTAAATATGGACTTTGCTTATATGCTGTTTCCATAACTGATATAAAATAACCTTTCTTCTTAAAAGTCCCTGCAGCAACACAGACATGTCTCCCACACCAAGTGGTGCATCACTAGATTTGTAGCTAATGTGGTCATTTAGGATGATTTCTGGTTCTGCATGGGAGGAGCTTAGAAGGTCCCCTCCATCCTAAAACAAGTTAAAAGCTGAACAGACTGAAAAATCAACAACTGTTCTCGGATCCTTAGGAGAGAGGAGGACCAAGGGCTGACAGCAGCTCCCAGGCTGGAGACACAGGCACGTTCCGGGAGCGTGGGCCTCCTGGAGCAGACCCGGAGGAGAAACCAGTGAGAGAATCAGCACTGGGTGGGAAAACCCGGACCGTGCTGAATTTCAGGAGGCTCAGTGTGGGCAAGTCTGAGAGTTAAAAACCCCAGGGAGTCCCAGTCATAGTGAGTCCTTACCATACACTGAGGTTAATCTCTGGAAGTTAGACCAGGATCCCACCAGCCCCCTTTGTCTCTAAAATGTCCCGCTGTAAAAATCCCCTCAAGCTTTTGACAGGGGCAGAGGAAAGGGAACCATCTTGAAATATGCCAGAGCACTCTGTTCTTCATAAGGCCCGTCCTCAGGGGAAGCTGGCTAACGAGGGCCTTACCTGCTGGGATACTATGAGTCTAACTGGCCTGGGGAAGGGAAGTAGCCAACCCTGTGTAGCTCACTCTGGCCATCCTGTCCCACCCAAAGGGATAGAAGAAACTTTGAGAAACGCTTGTGAAGTTCATAGTCCAGAGGCCATGGCTCACTAAAAGAGCGAGAGCTAATCACAGGACGATAGACTGCTTCACCTTCCTTCACCTTACCACCACATCACCAAAGGTTTATTTACAGACGCTCTTTTCACCTAGTACGTCATGTCCAACTTTCAAGAAATTACAACAAGGCATACCAAAAGGCAAAAGGCACAGTTTGAAGAGACAAAGTAAGCATCAGAACCAGCCATGGCAGTGATGCTGAGATGATTGGACTGGGAATTTTAATGTTTTTTTTGTTTTTATTTCTGGGAGAGAGAGACAGCGTGAGCAGGGGAGGGTCAGAGAGAGAGGGAGTCACAGACTGAAACAGGCTCCAGGCTCTGAGCTGGCAGTCAGCACAGAGCCCGACGTGGGGCTCGAACCCACAAACAGCGAGATCATGACCTGAGCGAAAGTCGGACGCTTAACTGACTAAGCCACCCGGGCGCCCCTGGACTGGGAATTTTAAACAGCTATGAGTACTATGCCAAGGACTCTAATGGATAAAGTAGCATGCAGGAGCAGGTGAGCGATGTAAGCAGACAGACAGGGATCCTAAGAACCACAAAGAAATCCTGGAGTTGAGAAACACTATAATAGAAATGAAGAATGCCTTTGATGGGCTTATTAGTAGACTGGATGTGGCTGAGGAGAGAACCTCTGAGCTCGAAGAAGTATCAGTAGAAACCTCCAAAACCTAAACATAAAGAGAAAAGAGAACAGAGACTGAAAAAAACAACAACAACAAAAAAAACCCACAGAATAACCAAGGGCTGTGGGACATCTACAAAAGGTTTGATCTGTAGATTGATCTATAGATTCAGCTTGATCTATAGATTCAGTGCAATCCAAATTAAAATCCTAACAAGTTATTTTGTTATTTTGCCATCAACAAACGGATACCAAAGTTTATATGCAGAACAAAAGGCCCAGAATAGCCAATACCATATTGAAAGAGAAGGACAAAGTTAGAGGATTGATGTTAGTGACTTTAAGACTTAACTATAAAGCTACGTTATTCAAGATAGTGCAGTATTGGTGAAAGAATAGACAGATAGTGCAATGGAACAGAATAGGGAATCTAGAAATAGACCCCCACAAATATTGTCAACTGATCTTTGTCAAAGATCAGTTGCAAAGGCAACTGATTGCAAAGGCATTGTATTGCAAAGACAATACAGTGGAGCAAAGATAGTCTCTTCAACATATGGTTCCAGACCAACTGGACACCCACATGCAGAAATGAATCTGACATAGACCTTACGTCCTTCACAAAAATTAACTCAAAATGAATTGTAGACCTAAATGTAAAACGCAAAACTATAAAACTCCTTGAAGATAACATAGGAGAAAACCTAGATGACCTTGGGCGTGGTGATGCCTTTTCAGATACAGTGAAAGAAATAATTGAGAAGTTGGACTTAAGTTAAAAACTTAATGCTCTGTGAAAAACAACGTCAAGAGAATTAGAAGATGAGCCACAGACTGGGAGAAAGTATTTGCAAAAGGCACATTTGCTAAAGACTATTATCTGTAACGTACAAAGAACTCTTGAAACTCAACAATAAGAAAACAACCTCAGTAAAAAATGAGCCAAAGACTTTAATAGACCCCTCACCAAAGAAAATACACTGATGGCAAATAAATATATGAAAAGATGCTGTGCATCATAGGTCATCAGGGAAGTGAAAATTAAAACAAAACTGAGATGCCATTACACACCTATTAGTCAAAATCTGGAACACTGACAACACCAAACACAGGCCCGGGTGTGTGGTAACAAACACCCATCTGTTGTTGGTAGGAAAGCAAAATAGTCCAGCCACTTTGGAAGACTGTTTGATGGTTTTCGTAGAAAACTAAATATATTCTTACCATATGATCCAGCAGTTGTACACCTTGGTATTTCCCCAAGGGGGTTGAAGACTTACGTCCTCACAGAGCCCTGCACAGGGAGAGCTACAGCAGCTTTATTCATAAGTGCCCGAATTGGGAAGCTACCAATGTGTCCTTCAGTAGGTGAACGGATAGACAAACTGTGGTACCTCCGGACAATGCATTATTATCAGATAAAGAAATGAGCTTGCAAGCCATGAAAAGGCCTCAGGAAACCTGAAATGTGTATTACTAAGTGAAAGAAGCCTGTCTGAAAAGGCCACATACTGTCTAAGTCAGCCCTATAATATCTAGAAAAGGAAAAACTATGGAGATCATAAAAAGATCAGTTATGTGAGAAAGGAGGGAGGGGTTAATAGCTGGAGCACAGAGGATTTCGAGGGCAGTGAAATAACTATTATGATGATGATGATAAGTGTCATTACACATTCATCGAAAGGCATAGAATGCACAGCACCAAGAATAACCCCAAGGGGAACAATGGACTTGGGATGACTATCATGTGTCAGTGCAGTTTCATCCATGATAACAAACGTACCGCTCAGCGTGGGATGTTGATAGTGGGGGAGGCTGTGTATGTGTCCAGGCTGGGCGTGTACAGAACATCTCTGTCCCTTCCTCTTAGTTTCGTTGTGAACCTAAAACTGTTCTATAAAAACAAACCTTAAAAAAAAAAAGATAAAAGGGGGACGCCTGGGTGGCTCAGTCAACTAAGCATCTGACTTGGGCTCAGGTCATGAGCTCACGGTTTTTGAGTTCGAGCCCACATCGGGCTCTCCCTACTGTCAGCATGGAGCTTGCTTAGGATCCTTTGCCCCTTTCTCTCCCTACCTTTCCCCTGCTCGCCTGTGTATGCTCATTCTCAAAAATAAATAAGCATTTGAAGAAAAGATGAAAGATGTGTCTGCTGCCACCGCCAATGCCTTGAGCAGCTCGATGCGTTGCATCTCATGACCGTTCGTTAGAAAAATGAGAAAGTGCGTAAGACACTGTGGACCTAATGATAAAGTGCTGGTAATAGGTAAAGAGGGAGTCTTCTTGAAAATAAGCTAGAGATAAACTCTGGTTATTTAGATTTTATAGCTAGTTTAAGATGATTCAATTGTTGGAATTCCTGTGTGAAAAATAACTTTGTTATTGCAAATTTTGCCTAAATTGCTTTTGTAATAGACTCTAATGCAATTGCTTTTAAAATGTACATTTTTGTTTCTTAGGATCAGAACTCACATAAATAGGTTCTACTTTTAGAATCACTGGCCTCTTTAGAGATATTGTGAATCTATTAATCTTTGAAATTAGAGGCCATTAGAAAATGAAGTGGCTAGTGATCATGAAAATATATTTGAGAAACAAGTTGAGGAGTCACATTGTGATGTTCTTCAGCTTTTTGTTCTCACATCTACACAGTAATATGTCCTCAGCTAGTAGGAGGTAGAATAGTGCACTACCAGGCGGTATTATGTAGTGATCAAGACTCAAGTTTTTAGGGGCGCCCGGATGGCTCAGTCGGCTAAGCATCCAACTTCAGCTCAGGTCATGATCTCATGGTTCGTGGGTTCGAGCCCCACGTCAGGCTCAGTGCTGACAGCTGGCTCAGAGCCTGGAGCCTGTCTTCCGAGTCTGTATCTCCCTCTCTCTGACCCTCCCCTGCTCACGCTGTCTCTCTGTCTCAAAAATGAATAAAACATTAAAAAAACTAAAAAAAAAAAAAAAGACTCGAGTTTTTAAATCAGATAGACTTGTGTGCAGATAGCCTCCTGCCACTAACTAGTCAGTCTAACATTACAGTGTGTCATTTTCATTGCTAAACTCCAGTTCCTTCTCTGTAAAAATGGGGCTTATCTGGAGCTTTCATGAGTATTATTGTGGAGAATAAATAAAATCTATGTCAAGCAGTTAGTGGAGTGCCTATTGGTAAACAGCAGGCACTAGGAAGTGGTACATGTTGCGATGACCACTATTCCTGCGTTGAGATCTTTAAAGCACTGCGGAAACAGTTTGTATGTTCTTAAGTTTGGAGGTTACCTGTGTTTCTTTGTTTCTAACTCTGTCAGTTAGATGCAGATAGCAGAGGGCACTGTGATTTTTACATAATTCAGTAGTTACATAGGAAAATCAGTTCATAAAAACAGAATTTGCTTTGTGTATGATCGCAATAAAAGCTGGGAGAATAACATAACTGTAGTGACAGGTATTAAAAAAAAAACACAAAAACACACTGGTACAGAATATTTAAATTCTACTTTTTTCTCTTTACCAAATAGAAATCTGTGTTGCAAGCCAATATAAAGTTTACATTTTCAAAAAAATTGTTTCCATACATCCAGAGAAGGATTTATGTTATACCCAGTCACTTTCCTACAGGATCGGCAAAAGTTAAGAGAAATACAACTATGATTAAGTTGTAGTTTTAATAATTATTCTAATAAACTTACAGAAACATGTGATATATAGAATCCTAGGCCCTTTATCATTTTCATTATGAAAATTTATACACCAAAGGAGACTAAAGAAAATAACACAAAAATGGCAGTAACAGTGGATTTCCGACTAAGCTTTTGGCAGCCAAGGGAGAAAGGAAATAAGGGAGATTGTAGTTTCATAGATTAATATGTTTGTCAGGAGAAAATTCACTTTTTTTCTGGCACCAAATTATATAGATGAAGGTGCCATGTGTTTAAATTATACGGGCAAAGCATGTTGAATGTCACAGTCGTTGTCTTCAGGTATGGTTTTTTCCTTCTTTTTTGTAACTATGGTCCTAGAGAAAGAATAAAAATGTTTGACCGCTTACACAGCCCTGAATATAGTGAAGGTGTGACACCCAGTTGTAACATGGTGAAGGCCTTTCGCTTCTAGGAGTTACTACACGCCAGGTGGGTGCTCCCTGGCACACTGGCTGCTGGTAGCGGGATGTAGGTCCCTAATGTCATCTCCAAACTGCCACTTTCAAGCCTCTGGTGCCTTCTCAGGAACTGGGAAGCCCTTTTTCAGTATTAGGATAGATGCCCAAGTGTAGATCCTTTATGGCCATCGACAGGAGAATGAATTTGGTCTTTCTAATTGTGAGCGAATTTGTACTTGGATTTTTTAAAAGGGAGTAGGTCTTCAGACTGATCCTTTTTTTCAGTTTCAGAGATTTGGAATCCCAAGTGGTTTAAGTTGTGGATGAAGTTAAAGAGGAGAAAGTAATCACACGTCTCAGATTTTGCTTCCTACGTAGTAAAAGCAAAGCTTTTATTGCCAAACTCCTGTGGCTTTCTTGTACAAATTGGGCACTTTCTGAGTGAATTATAAGTTGGATTTTTATTCTTATCTTGATATTCATGTATAGAATGACTTAATGCTTTGATTAATTCATTTAAAATAATTCTTCTCAAATCCTTTGTTATAGATACATTATAGTCCCTTGAAGTAAAATCATAATTGTTTTTCCTTTTGCCTGACCGTAATGGTGCCTTAATCTGAAGAAATTATTCATATCCTTATACTATTTTCTAATCTGTAAAATGAGGAACAGTGACTGCTTTTTGTACTTTTTAGGGCTCTTGTTGGGTTGGGGGTCCGGCAGCTTCACAGTATAAAGAGAAAGGGATCAAAGCCCTGGCCGGTGCATTTGCTCACTTTGCCCCTCAGCATGTTAACGGAAGTTTTCGGAGGCCCGTTCCCTCCCTCGTAAGTGGAGATAACGCGCGTGTCGCAGGGGTGCCATGAGACTAGAGAATAGTGGGTGGGCACGCCAGCAAGCAGGTTTCCCTGATGGCTCGGAATCACGGGTGGAGGCTAGCACCCTGTTCTGTGTTTCCAGCCCCAGGCACTCGGTGCGGGGACTCTCCCTGGCTGGGGCCCCAGGGGGTTCAGAGGCAGGCTTGGGTGAGTCTTGGGAATATTTTAATTGACTACACGTTACCGTTAGACGCAGGGAAAGAGGCTATGTCATTTCACACGCCGACTTCAGAGGAGCGATGTTCTCCAAAGCTTTGTGTAGGCGGCCCCCTTTTCTGCAGTTAGTACCTTCTTCACTTGAGCCTCAGTTCAGCTCTCTCTGGTATTTTAACAACTCGTGTGCCATTGCAAACAGTAATTTCAAGAAAGCCTGAGGAGGAGATTCAATTCTTCCTTCCACGGGTCCCGTCTGGCTCTTCTCCTGTTAGACTTCTGGCATTTTGTGACCTACAGTGCAGGCTTGCCGAGTTCCATCTGAGCTCTTCTTGTGCACGTTCTCAGCTGACCTCTTCATGTGTTCTCGTCCTTCGTCGAAATCTTAAATTGCATAAATCCTAGCTGGCGACACAGGGGAGGCCCTGAGTGTTCTGCACTCCAGGCACCAAGGTGGAATGCCTCAGGGCCACTTTGTGTGTGACAGAAATGAGAGCATGTCATCCATCATAAAGGCCTTGACCAGGAAAAACCAGGTCTAAGAAGACCATTGGGAAGAAGCTATGGTTGAGAATGCTTTTACTTATTTTTACTTAGTTTTTTAGTTTATTTCTTTTGGGAGAAAGCAAGAGAGCACAAGTGTGCGAGCAGGAGAGCGGTGGAGAGAGAGCAAGAGCGAGAACCCCAAGCAGGCTCCACGCTGTCAGTGCAGAGCCCAGCGCGGGGCTCCATCCCACCAACCATGCGATCGTGACCTGAGCTCAAGTCGAACCTTCGACACTCAACGTCCTGAGTCACCCGGGTGCCCAGACATGATTTTAAATTATCTGCCAGAACAACCTCTCTTGCTGTTTTACTCTCTTCCGTTGACCCTTACTTCAGTGATGTCCTTTTAATGAAGACATCCATTATCTTTTTCACCTCCAAGTATTCACTCTTCTCCCCTAAACGTCAGTTAAATCTGGGATGGGAATGAAGCACCCTTCGTGTCTCTGAAAGGGGAGGGGCCTCTGTTTGTGACCAGAGCCAACCAGACCCTCTGCGGCCACTTGGCAGTTCGGAGCACTGGGCACTGGAAGGCTTTGCTGTGTTCTCTTGTCATTTCTCTTGGAACTGACATTTGGAACGTGGTCCTTCACATTGGTCCTTTATTGAAGGAACAACAGCTTACTATAATTGAAGGGTGGCCTGGCATCTTTAGGTATATTTTAAAATGTTTTCTAAGGAATCACTCTCAGAGAGGGAGGGAAAATAATTTCCCTTCTCCCTTTCTGAGTTCTTAGCTGAGACCCTGTAATAAGTAACAGATTACCGCGAGAAGAGCAGTTGATTAACATGTCATGCACACGTGAGAGATACCCAGGAAAAATGGGTAACTTAAAGGTGTAGCTTTAAAATCCAGGACTAACTTCCATCTTGATAGGGAAAAAGGAGTGGGGGTGAAAGCCTCTTAGGGAGAATGAGTGGTTTTCAGGAAAGACGGACGGACCCTGAGAGGAACAGGTGGAAGATATGATGGATTGCGACGGGGTCTGTCTGGGGTGATGTGGACTTCTGTCCTCCCGTAAGTGGGTCCTCCCTGGTTGCTGAAACTCCCGGGGAGGGGACTTATGGCAGTTGAGCTCCTTCTGGAGGGCATGTGTTTAGGGACATAAGGGGAATTCAGAGAAAGCCTCTCCCTGCACTTGCTGTTTTCGAGTGTCTCCAGCTCAAAGCCACAAGACACCAAAGTGGCATATGTTGGGGTGGCATATTCTGCAGACCCTTTATGCTAAACAGTCTCACTTTTAAAACTGGAATATTTGAAGGCCCAAGGAAGCATGTCCACTTTCAGGCTTCGTTCCTCAGGTATACGCAGGAAAATCTAGAGGATCAGGAAGTTGAGTAATAAATACTATATTGTACCCCTCACCTCTCCCTCCCCCACAGCACAACACAGCAAATGCATACAGCCCCACATGGTCCTGGCCGCAGGCCTCCCCAGAGCGGCGGCACTGGCAGTGACCATAAGGAAATGTATAGGTGATTTCCCTGTCTTCCCTTGCGTGAATGACTTGGACAGAACTGTGGGCCTGCGGTGGGTTGAAAATAAGACCCCCATTGCCCACATCGTGTCAGGGCAGCTCCAAGTTGACACGAGACTATATTACATGTCTTGTATGACGCGCACAGTTGATAAGTCTGTGATAAGAGCTTTCCTGTGAGGAGAAGAAAAGCACATAAAGCATCTTCATGCCATAGGAGAGGTCAGTCGGCCCCATAGTATGTTCCATCCCATGTCACCTTCGTGAGACGCTGGGGGCCCTGACATGTCACCTTCAGCAGTCCGCTGAGCTCCCGCTGGCTCACGTGCTAAATGCTGCTGCTTTTGCTCAGTCTTGCTTCACATCTTCAATGGCTTTGGGCTAAGGCCGTGACGGTGGACGCAGCACAGGAAAACCCCTGGGTCGCCTCCCTCCCCGTCTGTGCCTCCGTGGACAACGGCCGGCTCACGTTTGCTGCTAGATGCTGGTGGCCCCGTAGGTCGTTTCCTGGAAGTGCTTAGACGAGGGGAGGTTGGGTGCTAGCCGAGGAGTTGAGGAGATGACACTGGGCCTGTGTGTGCCTGCGCCTTGTGCCCAGCAGGTGCCCGTACCCCACAGCCTCTGGAACCAGCGCCTCCCTGAGGGGTGCAGCCAGAACATGAGCCCAGGTCTCTGTCCAGAACTCCTGCTCTCTCCTTTTCATAGCAGGGACTCTTTTAAATCTTCTTTACAAGATGTCTTCTCCTCAAGCACAACAGCTTGGGCCCATCATTCACAGGAATGTAGGAGAGAAATTGTCCTCTGTCCTGGAATTAACAGTGACGCCTGTATGTAAGTAAGAGCTAACCACACGCCTCCTGTGGGTGCGCGTTCAGTTCATTTCTTGAAGGACAGTGTGACCTAAAGAATCCAGTAACCACTGCTCTGAGCCACAGCAGTCCCCCCCGCCCCTCCCCCCCATAAAATGAGAATACCACTTCTCTGCTCCTGTGGTGATTCTGAGGGTTCAGCGTGACCGTCTCTGTGAAGGTTCTAGACTGTGTTGGTGCCGAGAAAGTGGCTCTGTCACAGTTGTGAGTCTTGACGGTATTTTCATCCCCAGATGTGGATACTTGTACTCACTCATATGAAGAAATTGTTCACGCATCAGCACACTTCCATGGAGTTATCCTTCCGTTGACTTTGAACTCTGTAGATCGCAGAAGTGGCACAGCAGTAAGCCAGACTCTCACCCAGACAGGGAGGTAGACAGTGCCTTGTAAGTGTGCACACAGCCCTGTCTGTGTGCTAATGACTTGTGTACGGTAAAGAGAGCAGACAGTATGGGCACTTTTCAAATTAGGAAAAGATTTGTTTTCTGGAGCTCTTTTACTAATTTTTAGATATTAAAGGAATGAGATGACATTGAATATTGTGCTTTGATTTTGAAAGAGATTCTTTGCATTTAAGTTCTAATGTACCTTGTTATTTTATTCCTGCTGTTGTAGGGAATATCTCGGTAAACAGCTCCAGTCCGAGCAGCCTCAGACTGCTGCCGCCCGAAGCTGAGCGCGCCGTCTGGCCTCACAGTCTCCAGCCTGCCCGCTTTACCTGGGACAGAGCCCCTGCTGTACGAAGCTCAGTCGTTAGGGTCAGGAACAAATGATTTTTCATTTTTCTCGTGATTTTCCTCTGTTGTGTAGCTTTTCCCCAGTGCTGATTTTCGTTAAACATGTTTGCCCACTAAGTTGTATAAAACTAGGTACTTTCTGTAGCTAAGGAAAAGACTACTGTTACCTATACTGCTTGTAATTTCTGTATTTATTGTTCTCTGGAAATGAGTATAGTTATTAAAGAAAGATTCTCACTTCAAAAATGTTTTTCTCTTGTTCCTTACTTGGACTTTAACAAAAATCACCTATTTCCCCAGCCGAATTGTGAGAAATGTTGTAAAGTAGTGAATGGTAAGTAAATGTTTTGAACTTTTTTGTGTTTCTGTCAGCCCATCCATCCATCCATCCATCCATCCACCTACCTACTATCTACCGATTCATCATGCGTCTGTCCATCTACCTATCCATCCATCCCCCATCTGTCTGTCCATCCATCCACCCACCCATCCATCTACCCATCTGTCCATCCATCCATGCACCCATCCCCCTCCCTCCCTCCCTCCCTCCCTCCCTCCCTCCCTCCCTCCCTTCCTTCCTTCCTTCCGTTGATCCATCCACCCATCCATCCATCCATCCATCCATGCACACATACACATTGGAGCAATCCTCTACTAATATTTAAAGAACTTTAAAATTTTAAATACATTTTTAACATAATGCTGTGGTCCAAAAGATTTGCCTGTGAAGAACTTTAGCTTTTAGATTTTAGCTTTAGAATATTTCATTGTACTTTCATTCTTGGGTTTTAGTACCACAAGTCTGTTTTCCTTTAAAAATTTTTGGCTTAAATATTGCCAATGGATGTTTATTTCTGTTCCCACCCTCTTTACCCTGAAACTACAGACCTTCAGCAGCCCTCCTTCCCCCAAATCTGGGTCCTTTGTCTTTAAATCTCTCTCTGCATCTCATTTTTCATTCATTTCCATTGTGTATTCCTAGCAATTCTCTGAATGCCAGGATGTTTGGTAAATGTGGGAAGGCTAATAAACTATTTTGGTAGGTTTTTTCTTTTGTAGAAAGATACTCATAGCATCCATCTCCTGTTTAAAGATCGAATATTATTTTATTTTCAGCATAGAGATCCTATGGGAAAATAGGATGATTTTCTTGGTTAGTGAATTCATGTGACTTCATATTTCCAAGAAAATAGGTAGTCTGAATCAAACCAGTTTTTTCCTGACTGAAAGTTTTTTTTTTTTTTTTTTTTTTT